>NC_079501.1:83541270-83841270 GCF_030052815.1 Hevea brasiliensis
TTTAACAAATCTTTCTTATATCTCAATTCACATTAATTATATTCCAATAAAATTATAACACTATCCATTTTATATCAGTAAAAAAAAATTCTCTTATTTAATTCTAAATTCTTCCGTCTCAATCCCCAATTTTATTTTATTTAAAATACAAATAGTTTCTCATAAAAAATTTAAGAAATCTAAAAAATTTCAATTTTCACACCAATATATCTTACATAATATGCAAGCTTCAATATAACATTTTTTTTCGGTGTACATCACAGTATGTATCTATGTCCATTTTATGGTCTACTAAAAAATAATCCTTTCAAGGTTCGTGGCTATCTCTCTTAATAATATATTCTTTAAAGATCAAACACGAGTTAGTTAATTTAATAAAATTAAAAATAAAAAAATATGCTAATTAATTTCAAAAATTCATAGAAATTGTTATGTATTTTATTTGAGAATTTTTCAAGAATTAAAGATTCAAAGAATCATCTACATAATTTAGAAAAAATGTTAAAAAAATAGAAATTTAAAAATTTTAAATTGAACCTAAAAATCTAAAATACACCAATTAAATTCAAAATTCATAGAAATTAGTGTA
This sequence comes from Hevea brasiliensis, assembly GCF_030052815.1. NCBI lineage: Eukaryota > Viridiplantae > Streptophyta > Magnoliopsida > Malpighiales > Euphorbiaceae > Hevea > Hevea brasiliensis. The sequence continues at coordinate 83,541,860 of NC_079501.1, forward strand.
ACTTATTTGAAAATAGTCCATGCTCAAAATAATCTATATAATCTAAAAAAAATATAAAAAGAAAATTTGAAAAATGTTAAATCGAATCAAAACTTGACCAAACCGCCAATTTAGTCCCGGGTTTGACTCGGCCAATCCCGATCCAGTTCATGGTCTAAACTAGATTGTGACCAAGCCTACTATGAGCTCTTCCCCTCCTCCTCACTTTCTCTTATTTTTCATCCATAGATTTTTTTTTGTTTTCCTAAGGACAAAGCTCATTTCACATCTTTCAAATCAATCAATCTCTCCCTATCTCCTCTCCTCTCTTAACAAAGTTTTTCCAAAAATAAAGTTCAACTAACATCTCTCAAATCAATCTAAGTAGACAACAACAAAACCAAATGCAAAGAGATAGAGACTCCAAATTAAAAACCATAAAACATAAATTATAAAACTAAAAGTTAAAAAAGAGATAGAGAAAAAGTAAAGCATTGATTTGCACGCACCTTCAGATGCTCTTTAAAAGAAAAAAAAAAAAAAAAGTAAAGATGGAGACAACCTGTGTCAATTCTTCTTCTGCAATAGTGGATTTAAAGAATGACATCTTATGGTCTTGAAAGAGCCAGTAAAATTTAAGAGGAAAGTGGGCATCTTGTATTATGAAACTCTCCTCTTATAGATATCAAGTGAAGATTTTTAATGAGGGGCTTATAGGTCACAAGACAAAGGGAGAGGGACGGAAGGGGGCTAGGGGTGAGAGGGAGAGTGGTTAAGGGTGTATAGTAGCAAGGAAGAGGGGGAACTTGGTTTCCCGAGACGAAGGGAAGGGGGCTTTAGATTTTGCAAGAATGAAGGTGGATATGAGTTACTAGCTAGGTTGGGTGATTTAGGCTTTATTTGATTCATGAAAAATGTTTTATAGGTAAAATTATTTTATTTGATTCATGGCAAATGTTTTATGGGTAAAATTATTTTTGTGAAAACTTTTTTTTTTGTGTTTTTATCATTTCATGCGATAAAATATAGTTAACAGAAAATATTTCTTTAATAAAAAAATTAATCTATTTTAAGGAAAATGAGTTTATATTTTCAAAAGAGTAATTTTTTTTTAAGATTTTGATAAACTTGTTAAATTGTGAATAAAACATAAAGGTAAAATTACTATTTAGTCTATATATTTTAATGAAACTAATTATTTTATCCTGTATTTTGAAAAATTACACCATTTAGTCATTGTATTTTATTTTTGTTAAACTATTTAGTTATACTTTCAAATTTTTCATTAGTTAATACCTATCAAACTACTATTTAATCTCTCTATTATAGTGAAACTAATCAATTGGTCTCTGTATTTTGAAAAATACTACTATTGTAACACCCTCCCGGTAATCATTCCGTACATTCTACTGTTCCGGTGACCGGTGTCGGTCCGGACAGCTAGAACGTCCGGAAAAATAATTAAACTTAAGTGAGGGACCATAATTAACTCAAATATTAATAAGAAACACTTAGTAAAAATTTTAGAAATAAAATACAACCAAGTAAAACGAGCCGGTGCCCAAGCAATGGGTAACCGGAGGGAAGTTGCGGTTCTCGCAACGAGGAGCCCTAGACCCGGGGGAAAAATTGTAAAATAATTTTTGGGACTCCAGAGAATGGTTACTGAGGTTCCCATGGCATTAGAATGCCAAGAAAATACCTAGAAAAATTTTTCAATCGGTACAGACAATTTTGGCCCGTTGAGCCAAACGGAGGGCATTTTGGTCATTTCGCTTTCAGAGGTGATTTTTGACCGACTTGTCCAGTTAAGTAAATAATTAATATGACATAAAATATGAATGAATATTACTAGAAATTAAATTGGAAATGAGTAGTGGAGGAAAGAAAAGAAAAATGAGGAAAAAGGCTTAATTATGACATCAAAATGATGTCATTTAAAAGCCATACCCAATCAAAGTTAAACAACTCTTTTATTAACCAATAAAAGAGACAAACCAAGACCAAAAAATTAAAAACACAATCTGCCATCTCCCTCCCCAAACCAGCCGAAACCCAAGCCTTGCCCTAAACCTCCATTAAACCCCACTTCCCAAGCTTGATTCACCCATTTCTACCCAACAAAATCATAACCTAGCTTCACTAAAATTTATCCTAGCACCTTGCATGATCTTTTGGCAGCCAAGAAAAGGAAGAAAAGTGAAGTTTTGAGTTGAGAAAAATCTGCCCTATTCAAGGTTAGTGCACATATATACTTAAATCTCCTTTATTCCATGTTAAAGCCTTAAAGTGAGCAAGAATTTGTCACTTAAATGAATGAAATTTATGTTTATGCATGCCTTGAATTTCTGCAGCCCTAAGGAAGGAACAATAATGGAGTGTTTTGATGGTTTTAATGGAATTAGAATGAATTGGAGATTATGTTTAAGTTATATACCTACATAGATAATGAATTAGTGTGCTTAACCAAGGTGTATGGGTAATTTGGAATGGAAACTAGGTTTTTGAGGGTGAAAATGTGGACTTGGCTTATGAAATTGTTAAAAGACATTCTAATGGTCAATTAGTGACCATTTGAGGAAATTTAACCATAAGTTGGACTGAAAAATAGCTTGGCAAAGAGAGTGACTATGCTGCCTAGGGACAACAGTAAAGGTGACTGAAATTTCAGTCCAATTACACAGCCATAACTTTGGCTGTGTTAGTCCAATTGGTGTTTGGCCAATTGGACATGAAACTAGGCTTATAATGGCACATTTTTGCTGAAGAAACCATGCCCAAAAGACCAAAGTAAGAGGACCAAAACTTGGCCCCAATCCGGATACCCTGCAACTGATTCTGCAGAATTGACCAAATGAACAGTAATTGTTCATTTGGCCATAACTCACTGTATATTTGGTCAATTGACCTGAAATTTTTACAGAAAAAATCTAAGACATAGACAAACAACTTTCATGAAGGAACCTACCCCAAATTATAGCCAGAACCAATTCAAACATGCACTCACAGTCACTGTTCATGTTACTGTAGATATGGTAATTTCTGCAGAATGGTAATCCGGCCAGCTGTGGTTTTTGGACCATATCTGGAGCTAAAAAACTGCAAATGGAGTGATTCAAAAAAGGAAATTCAACTAGACAAAATAAGGAACAACTTTCATGTTTGCCATTTCTTCAAATTCCCACTGTAACAGGGCCCAATGGAACAGTAAAGTTGGGTCTCCAAAACTAAAAATTCTGCCCTCCTAGATTTAAGTTGAGAAATGGAAATGGCAATCAATTCCAACAAGTTTTAAATACAAAATGTGGTATGTTTGGGGTGTTAAAACTAATACACATATTTTCTATCCAAAAGTCAACATTTTTGTTGACCAATGAGGTGAATAGTGACCCCAAAACTTGAAATGCACAAATTGAAGAATTTAAAAGTTTCAATGCCCTAGTATACCTAACATGATTGGTTTGGATAGTTTGGCATGCCAATAGGGTTCAGTTAGCAGTACTGCACATGGCAAAAAGGCCATTCTGTGATTTCATGGCTTTTAGCCATTCTGACTTTGCATTGAGACTTGGCCTTGTGCCTGAGATTATTCTGACTTGGTAGTCTGTTGCACTGCCGGGTGATGCATATGCGACCGATGGTGTGACGGCCCGAGGTACTAGATACCCAGTGCCAGTTTACCCGTTATCCAGTCCAGTCATCTAGTGTAGGTTATTTGGGCAAACAAATGAATGAAAGTGAACAAAGTTACTGAATTAATGTATATATAACCATACTAAACAAATGAATTATACACATTCACTATATATTTGTTTTCTTGCTATTTTCTTTTATTTTATTATTGCACCACTAAGCATTATTGCTTAGCGCGTTGCTTTTGCCACGCGTAGGTACTGGAGATACAGATCGTGAGCCCAGTAGACCGCAGACTGGGTGAGTCCATCCTGCAGTTCTGCACAGTGTCCGTGTCACCTCGTCACCTGCAGTACATTGGTAGGACACTAGATGTCATTTTGTCATTTTGTAATTAAATTTTTATTTTCTCATATGTATTTGGGATTTATGTAATGTATTTTGAGGTTTATGTAAATAATAAAGATTTATGGGTATGTATGGAAGTAATTTGTGTATTTAATTATTGTTTATATATGAGAACCCTGAGAAAGGGATGTTTGAGAAATGAAAAGGTTGTTGAGACCTGAAATTGAAAAATTGTTGAGATCTTGATATTGAGTTTTGTGATGATATTGGAGTTGAGAATGAATGAATGAATTTGTTTATTGGAAGTGTTTTTAACAGGTTCCGAAGAACTGTTTTCTCCATTTTTAGCCGGTACTCTGCCGGATTTTCTTTAAAATTTTCGGAACCTCAAATAAATAATAATTTCGGTAAATGGCTTAAAATAAATTATATTTCATAAATTATATGCAAAATCATGATATAAACTAATTAAGGTATATTAGAGTGTGCCGATACACTGTGTGGCATTACTTACTCGGGTATACTGTACACGGGTAAGGGGTGTCACAACTATTTAGTCCTTCCATTTTAGTGAAACTAATTTAATTAGTCCATATATTTTAAAAATACAATATTTTAAAAAACACATTCCTGGATGAAAATGAAAATTTTGCAGTATGGAGACTAAAAATGAATTTATATTTATTTTTAAGTTGTTCAAGTATTTCCATTAAATTTCTTAGGGATTATTTTTGTGTTTCCTCTATTGGAAAATAAATTTCCTAAATTAACGTCTTGATTATGAGAAATTAATTAATCTTTTCATGCATACAACTTGTACCAATTTCTATCAAAAGATAAAAAATAAAGAGAGAATAAGGAGGAGAAAGATGTGGGTACATAGATGATGTACTGTAAAATAATAACATATGATATATACCCCTTTTATTTAGGATGATACTTCATGAAGAATATTCCTTAAAATATATCAATAAATATGTCCCTATCAACTTTCTCTATAAATAAGACCACTTAAAGACGAAAAAAGATTCTTTCCCTTAGACCTCCTCTCTCTCTCTCTCTCTCTCTCTCTCTCTCTCTCCTCTCTGTCTACCTGCTTCTCTTCCCTTAATACTCTCTCTCTTTACTTTACCTTCTTCTCTCAGATATCTTTTCTTTCTATTCTCTCTCTACTATACTACTTTCCCTCCTCTAACTTGAGCGTTGAATGGTCCTCACTAGGGATCTCCTTGATAGACTTCTGATCATCCTTTCTTGGTTCTGCAGGTCCTTTCTTGGTTTTGCAGGTCCCTTTAGCTAAGACGATGGAAAGGCAATCCACATTAGTGAAATAACACATTCAAGCTTCATTAAATGGTGCCGCCTATAGGAACTGATGCTAAAGATATGCCTCTTCCCCTTATTTTTATCACGAAAATAGCTCTGAATCACGCCATATTTTTATATTCTAACCTTTCACTTTGTTTTGATGAGATTTAGAGATTGTGATTGGTCGAATTAGTTTTGTTGTCGGTCTGTCGGGTCATGGATTAATATGAATGAGTAAATGAGTAATAAAATAGATGCATGTCATAGAATATTGGAAAGGCAGCTGTTAACTGCCACTTATTTTGCATTTATTTAGGGCATTTGTTTAGGAATTTTTGCGTACATATCTGTTCTTACCTTTTGTTGTATGATTCTGATACAATTTTGGTAGCTTAGCTTGATTAGGAACCTATTTGTTAGCTGTAATTTTTTATATATATCTTTGATTTCTGGGGTAATAAAGATCAGAATTCTTATTCCAAAATTTCTTAGTTCTTTTACATGGTATCAGAGCCATGGCTGATGAAAAGAAAAATGAGAGTTCTGGATCAGGGAAGAAAACTTCTAGTTCTTACACACTGAATTCGAATGACAACCCAGGTAACTTGATTACCCAAGTTCAGTTGAAGGGTGAGAATTACGAAGAATGGGCACGAGCTATGCGGACTGCATTGCGGGCAAAAAAGAAATATGGTGTTATTGATGGATCTGTCAAGCAACCAGCAGATGACTCACTGGAACTCGAAGATTGGTGGACGGTTAACTCTATGCTAGTTTCTTGGGTGTTTAACACCATTGAACCGACGCTTCGCTCGACCATCTCTCACATGGAGAACATAAAGGATTTGTGGGAGGATATTAAACAGAGGTTCTTAATTGGGAATGGTCCACAAATGCAGTAACTGAGATCGGATCTGGCGAATTGTAGGCAGGAAGGTCAACCGATCGTGTCCTATTTCGGAAGACTCAAAACGTTATGGGATGAAATAAACAACTATGATCAGATACCAGTGTGTATCTGTGCAGGCTGCAGATGCAATCTTACCATTGAATTGGAAAGAAAGCATGAAGAAGAGAGAGTTCATCAGTTTTTAATGGGCTTGGATGAAGAAGGATACGGAACAGTGCGTTCTAATATTTTGAGCACTAAACCCTTGCCCAATTTGAATCGTGCCTATGCTATGGTTGTTCAGCAAGAGCGGGTGCAAACTATGACACGAACCAAGGAAGAAAGAGGCAATCCTATGAGTTTTGCAATTCGAGCAGGTAGTCAAAATTTAGGGGGGGATAAAGACAAATCCTCAATTTGTTCTAATTGCAACCGAGAGGGACATGATGCTGAAAGTTGTTTCCAGCTGATAGGTTATCCAGAATGGTGGGGTAATAGACCACGTGAAACTTCTGCTGGACGAGGAGGTGGTCAAAAGCGTGGCAATGGAGCAGGACGTAGCAAGGGATGGAGATTGTATGATTTGGAAACTAAAGAATACTTTGTATCAAGAGACGTGGTATTCGCTGAAATAGAATTTCCATATGCAAATGAGAAAACAATGGGTGATGAACTCATTAAAAATGGAGATGAGGAGTTGGGTGATGAAGTTGATGGTTTAGAGAACAACTTGGGAAAGGAGCACGATGAAAGTGTGGGTAGAGAAAGTGAGGTGAATCCTGAAACGGAAGAATTGATCCATGAAAACAGTGAGGGAGTGGATAGAGGTGAAGTTGTTGAAGAGCAACTAGGTAGGGGACAAAGGGCCAAGCAACCTAGTGTTCGTTTGAAGGATTATGTGACAAACGCCATCAAAACAAGCCCCTCGGTATGCTCACCTTCCCAATCTGATTCCTCAGGTACGCCTTACTCTATAGCACATTATGTGGGTTATGATAAATTCTCTGCACAACACCGATGTTTTTTGGCAGCCATTACTACAGGACATGAACCAAGCTCTTATGCAGAAGCAGTTAAGGATGAACGGTGGAGAGTGGCTATGAAAAAAGAAATATAGGCTTTGGAGGATAATGGTACATGGACAGTTGAAAATCTGCCATTTGGGAAGAAAGCAATAGGAAGCAAGTGGGTATACAAAATTAAATACAATTCTGATGGAAGTGTTGAACGATACAAGGCGCGGTTAGTGATATTGGGAAATAATCAAGTTGAAGGCATAGATTATCAGGAGACTTTTGCTCTTACAGCAAAAATGGTTAATGTGCACACCTTTCTTGCCGTTATGGCTGCAAAGAATTGGGAACTCCATCAGATGGATGTCCAAAATGCTTTCTTACACGGTGATTTGGAGGAAGAGGTTTACATGAAGATGCCGCCTGGATTTGCTTCTCAATCACTAGGGAAGGTTTGTAAACTCCAGAAATCTCTATACGGTTTGCGGCAAGCACCTAGATGTTGGTTTGCAAAATTGGCTGCATCTCTGAAAGCTTATGGATTTCAGCAATCATATTCAGATTACTCTTTGTTCACTTTTCGAACTGGGACTGTTCAATTGAATGTGCTTATTTATGTGGATGACCTTATTATCTCCAGCAATGATGTTTTCGCTGTACAAAAATTCAAGAACTATTTGAGTCGTTACTTTCATATGAAAGACTTGGGGAAGCTGAAATTTTTCTTAGGGATTGAAGTAGCCAGAAACTCGAATGGTATTTTCTTATGTCAACATAAGTATGCGTTGGATGTAATTTCAGAAGTTGGATTACTGGGTTGCAAGCCGGCTAAAACTCCTCTTGAACAAAATCACAAGTTGGCCCTTACCGAGAGTGATGATGTGGATGACCCTGCTCAGTATAGGCGTCTGGTGGGATGGCTTATTTATCTAACAATAACTCAGCTCGAGTTGTCTTATTGTGTGCATATTCTTGCTCAGTTCATGCAACAACCGAAGAAAGCTCATTGGGAGGCAACTGTTAGAGTTGTGCATTATTTGAAAGGAAATCCAGGTCAGGGTATACTACTGCATGCCAATTGTGATCTCAAATTGTTTGCTTACTGTGATTCTGATTGGGCTAGTTGTCCTTTGACGAGACGGTCTTTGCCCGGTTATTTTGTTCTTTTGGGTGAATCCCCTATCTCGTGGAAGACTAAAAATCAACAGACAGTATCTCGCTCATCCGCTGAAGCTGAATATCGGTCTATGAGTACTACAACTTGTGAACTTAAATGGTTGAAAGGATTGTTGAATTCTCTTGGTGTGGCACATACTGAACCTATGAATTTGTATTGTGATAGTCAGGCAGCTCTGCATATAGCTGCTAATCCTGTCTATCATGAACGTACCAAGCATATTGAAGTGGACTGTCATTTTATCCGTAATGAGATATTGAATGGTAACATTCGAATAGATTATGTACGTAGTTCAATGCAACCTGTGGATATCTTCACAAAGGCGTTGGGAAAGGATCAGTTTGACTTTCTTCTTCGCAAGTTGGGCATTCGAGATCACCATGCTCCAATTTGAAGGGGTATTGGAAAGGCAGCTGTTAGCTGCCACTTATTTTGCATTTATTTAGGGTATTTGTTTAGGAATTTTTGTGTACATATCTGTTTTTACCTTTTGTTGTATGATTCTGATACAATTTTGGTAGTTTAGCTTGATTAGGAACCTATTTGTTAGCTGTAATTTTTTATATATATCTTTGATTTCTGGGGCAATAAAGATCAGAATTCTTATTCCAAAATTTCTTAGTTCTTTTACATAGAATGCATTAACAATATTCAAGAACCCTACTGTGAGGTAGGAGATGGGAGTTATTCATTAACTGGTCATGTGAAAGATTCCTTCTTGAGGTGAGATTCGTGGTGAAGTCGACAGGTCATGCTTTGAACTGTACTTGACGAGTGGTACTCGAATAAGTCGGCTGATCATGCTAAGAGTGGTACTTGAAGAATGGTCAGCTGGTCATGCTATGAGTAGTACTCGAAGAAGTCGGCTGGTTGAAGAGTGGTTAGCTAGTCATGCTATGAGTGGTACTCGAAGAAGTTGGCTGGTCATGCTACGAGTGGTACTTGAGGAATTGTACTTGAAGAAGTCGGCTGGTAATGCTATTAGTCGTACTCAAAGAGGTCGGCTGGACATGCTACCGGTCATTCACGGTGGTCAAATAGGCATGTTACTGGTAGTGTTCAGAAAGTTTGGCTGGATGTGCTCGAAAATGGCTATATAACAAAGTTGGTGTACAAACATTTCACTGGCTCCAGGTTGACAAGCATAAGCTGAAGGATGCTTAAATGATCTCTTAGTGAACTTGGTAGCGATAGTTACAAGTTAAAGAATAAGGGCAAGGTGTTAGAATGATTTTCCAGTAGGGATAGCTGTGCAAGATGCTATTGTCAAGGTGCACCTGGTCCTGCATGAAAAATAAAATTAATGAAAGACGACAATCCCAAAAACAAGCTCATAAATTCAGGATGGAAGAGGGAATCAGGCGAAAGGAAAGCTATGGTTTGCAATAACCAACTCCAAAATCTCATCATCCTTGCTTAAAATGTCCATGGAAAATCATTAGGTTTGATGTTTATTTTTCCTCACCTTTTTGTTCGAATGAAAACTCCAAAATTTTGTTTATGGCCAAGTCGGGTCTATTTAATTAGTGGTCTTAGTCTGTCTTTGTTTGCCAAGAGGGCTTTCGGCTAGATGATAAAATGAGTAACAGCTCGATTGAGCTTAATTTAGGAGTCAAGCCCTGCATATGGTTCATGCCTGTAGAAAAGGGCACCTAAATGACCCTTGGCAGTTATATTGCTCATTGAAATGAGCACTAAGCAGTCGTCTTGCTCACTAGGGCTGCCATTTCATATATTAGGAGGAACCTTGAACTTAGTTGCAATTATAGGAGTACCACTGCACAATAGAATAAAGGAGAGAACCCTTATAAAGAATAACCCAAATCCCCTGGTCGTCATATTTATACAAGAATTGTTAAGCTTGATAGCCATGGACACTGTGCTCGATAACCTTGTATTCATAATAAGCATGTTTAGCGTGAGTCACCCTAGTAGAGCTCTGAGTCACAGTCATCGTGGACGAGCATGTAAAGCTTACGATCGTTGGCTTTGAGAGCAATGTGCAAAAATGGCTTTTACATGCAAATTTAGACCCAGGAAAATGAAAAACCCGTATGAGGGAAGCCTTGGTTTCGATCTTAATACAAATGTTACCATGTGCTTGCTGTCTAGATTTTATTAAAATATTAAAAGTAGGCCATTGGTTTTACCGCATGAACTCAGCTTTTCTCTTGGTTACTTATGATAATATTCCCTATAATCGTTGCCATTGATTTTTCAATTATTTACTAAATGCATCATTACATTTATGCATGCTTTCATCATTACAATATGATAAAATTAGTCATGTCTAGGGACAATTTGTAACTTCACCACGATATAGGAGAATAGTAATCATTACGTGCTTGAACAATTAGGCCAATATTTAATAATTGTTCACTCTTCGTTGAAGATTCCTGCTACATTAAGTTTTAGTCATAATCATAATGCCCACTATCTTCACATGGTCCTTATCGAAATTGAATTATTTACAATATATAACATCTTCATGTACTGCACCTAAATGATAATCTTTTCATTCATCTAGTTCCTTTTATTGAAATTACCAGCGGTCCACCATTTTGTTTGTCTTTCGTATTTAAATTTAATTGTTATCTTGCCATCCCATTATTAACACATGTTACGAGATTATAAGTTTATTATTATGAATTTTTACTAAAATTACCCTTTTGCGTTATCCTTATGAACTAAAATGCGAAACTGAAGATTTTGATTAGTTAAATTAAATTAATTTTTTAAGTAAATATAATTGTGATTTGCTTTAAATCTAAAGGAGCATAATCACAAATGCCTAGCTCAGGATTAATTAACTTTTAGAATTGATTGGGCAATTTGACAAACTTGGTGAGAAAAAAATTCTTCAGCACAATATTATTTTCAATGGTAAATGGCAAAGTTGGGGTATCTGAAATTATTCTAGAATGTGTCTTTCTAATTTTCGTGATTCATTATTGTTCTCGATCTCTATCTGATTGAAATTAAGTTTCATTTTATGTCCATGCATATATGAACATATAACATATTATCTTTCAAATATTCTATGAGTCCAAAGGCCTTTATTATTAGTCAAAAGTATTATGCAGACATCTTAAGAAATATACATTATATATTTTTTATTTATCATTTGAGATGTCATATATGTGATGATCTTCACAAATATATTTGTGCATGAGTTATTTTGTAGATAAATATCAAATGCTTGAAAGTTGTTCGAAGCAAAGGTCAAGGACCTTTAAATAAAGGCTCTTAAGTAAGGCACCCAGATGGGGGACCACCCCCTAAGCCTCTTAAGCATCCTAACAGGATCTTAATCCCCGAGCCTCTTAAGGCACGAAGATAAAAGATGAGCATTTCAAAGGCCCCACATTCAGAGCACTTCAGCTTCAAGTCCTGAGGCCCCACATTCAGAGCTTTTTAGCTTCAGGCCCCTAAGGCCCCACATGTAGAGTCATGAGCTCCTAAAGAGGAAAACATGCATTTTTATTGAAATTATTGCTAATTTTTTTATATTTCTCATGTTAAAAGCTAACTTTTTATATGACAAATTCACATATGAAGCTCTAAGCCATGAAGATAGGCCCTTAAGCCTCGATGACGAGCTTTTAAGCTCTTATAGATGAGATCCCACTTGCAAAGCTACGAGCTTCTAAAACTAAAGGGAAGTTACATTTTATTGAAATTGTTTTAAAATTCTTAAGTTGAATATTTTCTTACTTGTATCAAGAGGCTAAAGAGCCCAATTTTAAGAGCTCAAGAACTCTAAAATTAAAATTGAAGAGCTACAAAGCTTTATAATAATAATAATAATAATAATAATAATAATAATAATAATAATAATAATAATAATAATAATAATAATAATAATAAGGACAAAACTTGATTACTCTAAGGCATAAGCCATAAATACCTTACGCTTAAAGTAAGGGGCATTCTATAATATTTTATATAAATCTTGTAAAAAGGCCTAAGAGCTACAAATATTGCATACATACTTGTTGTCCCTTGTAGCAACCCAAGAGGGGGGGGGGGGGGGGGGGCGGAAGGGGGGTGGGAGTGTGAATTGGGTGTTAATTAAAAAATTTGAAGGCTATGAGATATTTTTGAGAAATGGCACAAAGAAAAGGAAAAGAAGAAGTAACATAAGAGATTTATAGAGGTTCAACTATCCCAAGCCTATGTCCCCTCCTCAACTCCCTCCTTGAGCGTTAACTCCACTATAATTCTCTTTTAGGTGAAGAATAAACCCCTTACAAATACCACAAGAGTAAACTCTTGCTCTTTTACAAATCCCTTTTCTCACAAGAGTGACTTAATGCTCTATCACACTCAAGTTATAATAAATGCTCAAAACAACTTTGAACAAACTCTCTGAGCTAAGAAATTACGGCTTAAACAATTAAGCTCTCAAGAATCAATTATGGTAGCTCAAGTTCTAGAGAGAGAGAAGAAGCAAAAGTCTTTATAAAACAATAAATACTCAAAAATGGTTTTGGCAAGAATGGTCTTTAATGGTCTTTCCTCCAGTTATTAATGGTCTTTATTTATAGTTTTCGTAAGAAAATGACCGTTAGGGTGCATTAAATATAAATAGAGCCACTCAACCACCCAAAATACCATTTTATCAAGTTGTACAAGTCCCTTACTTCGGTTGTCGAAAGTTGGGGTGCCAAAAACCAACTTTCAAAAACTAAACTTCGACTGTCAAAGTTCCCAACTTTGGCTGCCAAAGTATTCTCGGGATAGAAAAGCACTAGAAACTTAAAAAACTCATAACTTTTTACCTACACTGGGATTTTCAATCCGTTTAAACCATTAGAAAGCTAATTTAACAAAATTTTCAATAAACACATTTTCAAAAACAAATTTTGTATTTCTCAAAAGTGAAAATTTTATTTTACTCTCCCTTGGTCAAGAAATAGACAAAAATAGAGACACCAAGAAATTTTTTAAAAATCCTATACTTGAGCCAATATAACTAACTAGTTGAGATTCACAAGATTAAAAGAAAAATTTATATTGTAGTGTCTCCTTGATCTTTACTTCAATTTCTTACTCTCTTTCAATCTTGATTTGAAGCAATTTCTCAATTTTGAACTTGGGAACTACAATTTTAACATAAACACTTTCAAGATAGATTTGTAGCACACTAATTGTTTATTATCATCAAAACATGGATTAAGACCCCTAGGTCCAACAATCTTATCCTTTTTAATGATGACAAACAATTAGTGGATGAAGAAAATTAAGTACAAGTGAAGTGTGTGTTTTTAAAAAATTCTCTCCCTTAATGTACTCCCCATTTCAAAAACAATTTATGCCTCAATAACTAGAATTTGGAGAGTACGTAAGAGAGGTTTTGACTCAATGAATGTAATACCATAATGTCATGAGTTCTAGATGAATGATGATGCAAAAGTATTTTTAGATCAATAACAATCCAATATATCAGACTATATATAATAAATATACCAAAAAGCATCATCAGAAAAACAAATATGGCTAAAAGTATATATCTCAACTAAAGATCATGTATACCATGTGTAAAGCCAAGAACTATACATCCACTATCTACATATCTCCCCCCATTTGGCATGATCAAAATACCCACTAAAGGGGAAGACATAAAAAAAGGTAATCAGAAGTACTACTAAAAACGAAATCAACTGTCTGGAGGAGGTGGAGAAGCTGTGTCTAGTGGAGGAGTGCCAGAGGCCATATGTTGAAGAAGAGACAAGATCAAGGCCATCCGCTTCTTCACAATGCTGGTGATGATGAAGTTGTTTGTCCTCTATCCTCTGTAGGTGATCCTCCATTTGAATGGTATGAAGCTCCAGACGTGCCAGCGAATCATAGATATCATGTGAAGTCCGTGAGGACTCACCCTGGTCGATTGTGACATTAGGTCCTATAGAGGCGGTGGCTACACTAGCTTGATTTGAAGTAGCTCTTACTAGTGTGCTCCGTGGCTATGATCTCTATGTCTATGGTCACTATGAAGATGCATGGCAGTCCCTCCAAGCATGCTCATAGCTGTTTTGGTAAACAGTAAGCCCCATGTGAGGAAGAGTGTCCATGGTATAGAAACCATAGTCTCTGGGAATAGTCATAGCGGCTTCTGTACTCGGATCGATTTTAAGGGGCCTAAGAAGCCTGGTGAAAAGACGACCATAGGGGTGACATGCCATTGAATGCCTAAGGGCTGAGGCCATTTGAATAATAGGACTTGCAAGTTTAGAGGACAATTCTTTAGAAGATAGGTTATGACAAACATATCGGTGTAAGTTAGGTCAACCAATGACCAGCTCTAGGAATAATCTCATGTGTGACTATATGGTGGACAACCTTGGCTACTGCCCCAAGGTGTGCTGCAGGAAGATGACTAGGGTCACCAGTATGGCTACCCTTAGAGACAATCTTAACTTGATTTGTAGGAGTATAGGGCTCAGTGATCCATTAATGAGTGTTAGTTACAACTACACCATCATTTGGGATCCCTAAGTGCTGAGCTACAGCAGCAGGAGTGAAGGAGACTTTGGTTTGGTTAATAAGGATAACCAGAGTGATTAGGTTAGATTGTTGGACTAGATATAGGTTTGCATAGAAGTCCCTAACAAGGTTCTCTCTCGTGGGACTAGGAGTAGTGATGAGAAATCCCACTGTTGAGCAATAAAGGGAGCAAGGAACCCATGGGTAGTGAAATGAACTACAAACTCTAAATCTATAGGTCTTCATGGGTGTACGAACCTCCTAGAGAAGGGTGTATATCTCTCAATGTTCCGAGTAACTATATCAAACTTAAAAGCAAGAGGAGGTGTTTGGGTAGGCTGAGGACTCCTACTGGACTCTCCCCTAGGTCATTTACCACGTGCCCTCTTTTGACCCATAGAGACAGAAGATAGAGTAGAGACAGAAGCACTATAGAGAGCAAACACAGAAGGTCCATATCTAAATTAAACACAACCTACTATCAAGCTAAATATCAAAAGATAGTCCAAACAAGTCACAAGGGCCATAAAACATTGGATTACAAGTCAAAACAGAGAATTATGTATCAAAAACAAGCAATTTAACCATTTATTAAACTCAGTAGTACCAATAACTTCAATAAAGATAATTTTAGCCAACTTACATTTTTCCTAAGATTAAGCAAGAAAATTACAAAACAAAATTGGTGGTAAGCACAAGGCTTCAAACAATATGTACTTAAGCTGATAAGAACTGTAACACTCTCCCTGTAGCAATTCCGTACATTCTACTGTTCCGGTGATCGGTGTCTGTTCGGACAGCTAGAACGTTTGGAAAAATATTTAAACTAAAGTGAGGAACCATAATTAACTCAAATATTAATAAGAAAAATTTAGAGAAAATTTTAGAAATAAAATACAACCAAGTTAAATGAGCCGGTGCCCTAGCGATGGGTAACCTAGTGAGAAGTTGCGGTTCTCGCAACTAGGAGCCCTAGACCCGGGGAAAAAATTATAAAATAATTTCTGGGACTCCAGAGAAGGGTTATAGAGGTTCTTATGGCATTAGAATGCCAAGAAAATACTTAGAAAAAATTTTTAATCGGTACAGACAATTTTGACCCGTTAAGCCAAACGGAGGGCATTTTGGTCATTTCGCCTTCACAGGTGATTTTTGGCCGACTTGTCCAGTTAAGTAAATAATTATTATGATATAAAATATGAATAAATATTGCTAAAAATTGAATTGAAAATGAGTAGAGAAGAGAAGAAAAAAAAATGGAAGAAAATACCAATTATGACATCATATGATGTCATTAAACACTTACCCACCAATCATATTTAATCAACACTTAAATTAACTAATAAAATATGGATAAGAATACAGCAAAAGCTCCTAAAAATCCAGCAGCCATCACCTCCACAAAAACTCACCCGTAGCTCTCAAATTCCATAACCATTTCACCATAGAAAGCTTACCAAAGCTTTATAACCCACCCAAATCTCACTTAAAACCTTAAGTCCCTTCACTAAAAATTGTTACCCAACCTTGCTAGAGTGTTTGGCAGCCAAGAAAACAAAAGAAAGTGAAGAATTTATAAGAGAAAATTCTGCACTACTAAGGTTAGTGCCATCTTTCTCTTTCTTCCTTTGGATATCCATGTTAAAACATTAAGTTAGGCTAGGAAATTGTGGAATTGAAGAAAATTAAGCATGCTAGGGTAAATGGTGAATTTCGGCAGCCTATTGGGGGTGGTGATTTTGATTGTTTTGATGGGCTTAGAGTGGACTAGAGATGGTGTTTAAAGTGTTTATATATATTGATAATGAATTAGTGTGTTTAACTAAGGTATGTTGTGTGAATTGGAATGGGAAATTAGGGTTTTGGAGAGAAATGTGGACTTTGCTTATGTAATGGTGAATGAACATTCTAATGGTCAATTAGTGACCATTTGAGGTAAATTGACCATAACTTGGAGTGAATTATAGCATTACAAATTGATTTTGTATGCTACCTAGTGAAACTAGCAGGTGTGGCTGTGAGTCCAGCCTATTTGGACAGCCATAACTTGGGCTGTGTAAGTTCAATTGGTGTTTGGCCATTTGGACATAAAACTAGACACATAATGGCACAACTTTGGTGAAAAAACCATACCCATAAGACCAAACTAAGTGGACCAAAAACTTGCCCCAATCCGGGTGTCCTACAACCAGTTTCTGTAGAATGACCAAATGAACAGTGATTGTTCATTTGGCCATAACTCATTGTAGAATGGCCCAATTGACCTGAAATTTTTCCAACAATAAGCTAAGATATAGACCAACAACTTTCATGAAGAAACCTACCCCAAATTATGACCAGAACCTATCCAACAATTGAGTTGCAGTCACTATTCACTGCACTGTAGATATGGTTAGCCCTGAAAATTTTCAATCTGGCCAGTTGTGGTTTTTGGACCATAACTTGAGCTACAAAACTCCAAATGGAGTGATTCAAAAAAAAAAAAATTCAACTAGACAAAATAAGGAACAACTTTCATGTTTATCATTTTCCCAAATTCCCACAGCAACAGCAACTAATGGAACAGTAAAAATAGGGTATGAAAACTGAAAATTCTGCTCCATTGATGTTAAGCTTAGAAATGGTATTGTTAACCAATACCAACAAATTTTGAATGTAAAATGTGGTATGTTGGGAGTGTTAAAACCAATGTACCTATTTTCTATGCAAAAGTCAACATTTTTGTTGACTAATGAAGGGAATAGTAACACCAAAACTTGAAATTCAAAAATTGAAAAATTCAAAAGTATCAAATGCCCTAGTATACCTAACAAGATTGGTTTGGATAGTTTGGCATGCCAATAGGGTTTAGTTAGCCATTCTGTGATTTCATGGCTTTTAGCCATTCTGACATTGTGTTGATATTTGGCCTTGTGCCTATTGTTATTACAGCTTATTAGCTGTTCTGTTGCACACCGGGAGATGCATATGTGACCGATGGTGTGACGGCCCGAAGTACTAGATATCCAGTGCCAGTTTACCCATTTATCCAGTCCAGTCATCTAGTATGGGTTACTTGGGCAACCAAAAATGAAAGTAGATAAATTTAACGAAATAATGAATATAACAAGTACAAAACAAGTAAGACATCGATACATTCACTGCATATTTAATTTTCTGTTATTTCTTTTTATTTTATTATTGGCACCACTAAGCATTATTGCTTAGTGCATTGCTTTTGCCACGCGTAGGTTCTGGAGATACTGACCGAGAGCCTAGTAGACCACAGACTGGGTGAGACCTCCTGCAGCTCTGCATAGTGTCCGTGTCACCTCACCATCTTCAGTGCATTGGTAGGACACTAGGTTTCATTTTGGTATTTTGTAACTAACTTTTATTTTCTCATATGTAATTGAAACTTATGTAATGTATTTTGGTATTAATGTATATAGTGGAAATTGTGTTTGTGAATGAAAAAGTGAATATTTATTTATGACTTTTACATGATTATCATATGAGATGAATGATTGAGAAATGGGAATGTTGTTGAAAAACATATTGAGATTTTGTTGATGAAATGGAGTTTGGGATTGATTGGAAATGATTATTGGAAGTGTTTTTCACAGGTTCAAGAATTTTTCTCCATTTTTAGCCGGTACTCTGCCGGATTTTCTATAAAATTTTCGGAACCTCAAATAAATTATAATTTCAATAAATGACTTAAATGAATTATATTTCACAAGTTATATTCAAAACTATGATAAAAATTAATTAAGGAAGAATAAAAATGATTAAGATAAAATAGAGTGTTCCGGTACACCGTGTGACATATCTTACTCGGATGTACTGTAGACGGGTAAGGGGTGTCACAAGAACAAAGGATAAGACAATAATTTAGCATACCTATATGGATTATTGCTATTTTAAAAAAATGTAAATTAAAAAAAATGTTCAATACAATTGGTGTTAACAAAAACAAGGATGTGAATAGCAAAATGATTTTTGTAATAACCAAAGGAAAATATTTTGCATTGACCAAAAGTTTGGCATATGCATAGCTAGCAATTCATGGTTGAAAAAGTGCAAGCTCAAGATTTTAAAAGATCAAAATATAGTGTCAAAATATGTGAATGTTCCTTTGTCAAATGAAATTACAAATATATATTTCAATTACCTCACATGCTAGGTAACACAAGGAGAAATAACACATATGAACTTCTCAAGACAAAAAAATTTCAATGTCAATAATAATGTATGTTACATTTAAGAGAATCATAATCAATATTGTATTTTGCAAATATCAAAGATTGTTGAACTAAGGACATATGCACATAACTTATTTTACAAAAAGAATTACAAGCCTCAACATCCTAGGTTCAATTATTTCTCAAAAACAATTTATATGGTATGCCAAAGCCCAGAATTTAAAGCAAAGCACAAACTTATACAAGACTTCTAATTGGTTAAAAGAGTAGACATAGCCTCAAGCACAGAGAAATAAAAAATTATCAATGCTTAAGGAATAAGTAGCCAAA
The DNA here is from genome assembly GCF_030052815.1 of Hevea brasiliensis. NCBI lineage: Eukaryota > Viridiplantae > Streptophyta > Magnoliopsida > Malpighiales > Euphorbiaceae > Hevea > Hevea brasiliensis. Next base: position 83,561,207 of record NC_079501.1, read on the forward strand.
AAGAAGGAAAACTAAGTTAGGCAAGAACTTAATCTAGAACCTTAATCAAGGAAGAGCAAAAAAAAAAAAAAATGCCATTACAATCTAAACAAATTAAAAAGCAAAAAGAAATCATAACTGGTATATGTATATATTCAAGGAAGAACACATATACATATGACTTAAACAAGTCAATCCACATTTTAGTTTGCTCGCATGTTTGTCAACACAGATACACAAGAAAAATACTAAAAGTGAAAAAAAAAGACAATTATCTCAACAATCATGTGTAACTCAATAAGCATACCCAAGATAAATAAAGTGATCAATCTAGCATTAATCCACTAACACAAACACAATGAAAGGAGAAGAACAAAAACAACAGAGTTAAGCTCTCACCCGAATGAAAGGAAAGGAGCCAAACAGAGCAATCCACACTCAAGACAGTAATAATATGTAACACCCCTATTTGCATAGCCTGGTAAATTATACTGTTCCAGTGACCGGTGTCGGTCCGGACAATTAAGAGAATTAGAATCACATCTAAGACATCTAGATAAGCCATGAATACAAATAATTAGTAATTGCCAAATAGTTAAGTATAAAGAAGAAAAACAAAGTATAAAAAGTTAAATGAGTCGGGAGTTACAGCGATGGGTGACCTTCCCAGGAAGTGGTTGCGAGGTCAGTCCCAACTCAAATTTTGAACCGGAAAATGTGACGCCGCGGTCTTAAGGACTATTGCGAACACAGTGGAAAAGAGAAATCACAGAAAAGAATTTTTAAGCAGGTCAAATAATTAGGTCAGGGATCCAAAAGAAATATCAAATAATTTGCAAACCAGATCAAACCGGCGAGGGGCAAATTGGTCAATTCACCCCTAGAGGTGACTCATGACCTAACTGTCCAATAAAATTTGAGAAATGAAAATTTTGAAATATAAAATTAAATTAATGAAGTGAGGAAAAAGAAAGGGAAAAGAAAAGAAAAGAAAATAAGGATTAATGACATCACCAAAGTGACATAAGCATGATGTGAAAAATAATTTCCATTTAATTTATCTATTTGACCAAGTCAAATTAAGGATAAATACCAATAAATAACAAAATAAAAGAAAATAATTTTTAGTCTTCTTCTTCAACACATGCCGCCCCCTCTCTCCCTCTCTTGTTTCTCTCTCAATTCCACCATGAGAGCTTATTTTTAAGCTTCCTAAACCCTAATTTCAACCCTAAATTGCCTATTTTCTTTGAAGAAAATTAGTATTGAGCTTTGGTAAGAAGTGCAGAAGAAGGAAGTGGAGAAATTGGAGAAGAATTAAGAGGATTGGAATTCATTAAGTGAGGTAAGTCATTCTCTCCATTTAAATTGAATTATAAGTGTAGAATTGAAGTGAATGAGTAGAATTAACTTAGGAAAATTGAAACAAAATGACAAGAAATGGACTATAGGGAATTTCGGCCTACATGATGAAAGGTTAGGGTGTGTGGTATTTAATGGAATTAAAGGTGAACATGAGCTTGAATGAGTTGATTGATCATGTTTATATGCTTTGATTTAGTGAGATATAACAATTAGTGAATTAGGATTCTTGGCACTTAGGGTTTGGGAGAAAAATTGTAGAAAATAGTCAATTAATGCAAATGACCTTACTTGAGTTGAGAAATGGTCAATTGTGACCATTTGTGGTGTGTGTGAATTGCTAGAACTAAGTTTCAATTCGGATTGGTTAGGGTCAGTATGATAGCTTGACCTAGGTCCCTTTCAGGGACCAAAACTAAAAATTTACCAACCCAATTGGTGTGAGGCCAATTGAGAATGAACCTAGACACAAAATGGACCATTTTTCATCTAGGAATCATACCTAGAAAATGACCATAACTTAGAGAACAATTAGGCCAAATCTAGATTTGGGCACAATGCCCTATACAAAAATGACCAAATAAACAGTAGTTGCTTAAATGACCATAACTTAGTCTAGGAAGGTCCAAATGACCTGAATCTTATACCAATGGAAAGCTGAGACATAGCCCTACAACTTTCATGGAGAAAACAAACCCAAATTTTAACTATAACCTATCTGAAAAGTCACCTGTAGTCAGCACACCAAAACTGCTAGTATCCAGAAAATGCCCAGAATTCTGGGTAACACCAAATCCGGCCAGCCCCATTCAAATAGTCATATCTTGGGCTACAAAACTCCAAATGGAGTGATTCAAAAAGGGAATTAAATTTAAGACAATAGGGAATAACTTCTATGAAGAAAACTTTGCCAAATTCTAACAGTAACATAACCAATGGAACAGTACAAAACAGGATACCAAATCTAGAAAATTTGAAATTGTGCCTAAGAAACCTAAAAATCTAAAGAGCAACTAAAACCAACAAAATTGGTAACCAAAATGTGGTATGTGGGTGAAATTGAAATTCCTATACCTATTAAGCATAAGAAAGTCAACAAATTGACTTGAATAGTATCGTGAATAGTAACCTCGAAATGAAAATTTCCAAGAACGTTAGTTTAAGTATATTGGGGCTAGAATTAAGTATATATGAATTAATTATTAGATTTATTATGAGATAAGATACTGAAACACTATAAATTGCGTGTTTCAGCTGAAAAAGACCTAGAAAAGGATAAGGCAAACTAAGTCAAGGCCTAGAGGTGATTTACATCAGGTTTGTGCACAAAAATTTTTAAATTATAGTTTTCATAATGAAAATTGATTTGTTATACATTGTGAATGTGTTTTATTTATTATGAATTTTGAGAATGTTGTGTTGCCTATTTTATAACAGAAATTTAGAGTGAAAATTATTTATTGATTTGTATGAAATATTTGAACAATATGGTTTTGAATTTGGTTTTGGCCTTGGGAATTTTATTTGAGAATTTGTGTGTTGCCTACTTTAGAAATGAAGATTTGAAATGAAGTTTGATTGTTGTATCAATTATAATTGAACATCATAATTTTAAATTGTTTTGATTCATACTTAGCATGGTAGTCCCTTACTATGTTCCTCCTCTACTTGTGGGGTTGAGTTTGATATTTGCTCATTTTCTTCCCTCTCTGGCTTGCCAGTCTGAGGTGAGTTTGGATGAGTACTCATTAGCTAGCTAGCCACCTCCCTCATTGATTTCGATTAGTAGGGTGAGTTTGCCTTGTCGTGGTGTACAACACAGCATGTTTGGAAATTTTATGTCATGGCCTAAGTTGTGTTATTGATTGGCAATACTGTGTTTATTAAATTGTTTGATCAAATTTGTGTTATATTAAGCTTTGAAAATTGTGAAATATTTAAATTGTGATTGTAGCAAGGGTTTTTCGGTTGCCTGGATGAGCACTCATCGAAGTGGGAAAAGTGAGGAGTCGCCACTTTAATTTTGAGAGAAATTAAAGAAAACCATCTGTGAAGCTAAATAAAAAAAACACCATTTCGAAAAACAGAGATTCTAGGTTCGGGGTCCGTATATAGGTGGGGAAGGTGTTAGGCACCCCACCTCGTCCCTCAACGAGGGTAAACATATTTAATGTTATGCTCTTCATAAGTTAAAAAGATAATTATAGGGTTGGGATAGTGATGATGTTATTCCTTTATGCGAAATAAAGGAATATTTGATATTTCACTTATTTTGGATTGCCCCAAGAACACAAGTTCATGAGATGCCCCTTTAGTGATTAGGTGTCGAGTAAAGTTATATTGTGTATTGGAGTTGTGTTATTTTAATTTGGATTTTGTTAAGAGAGCTCGGATAAGAAGTTTCTACCGATCTCTGAGTATGTTTTTAGAGTTTTAAGCGGGAGATTTCGGATAAGAACTCTCCTCCGATCTCCACAGATTTTATTAGGTTTTGGCTGAGAATCGAGTAAGAACTCTCCCCCGATCTCTTAAAGTGTTTAATTTAAAATTTTAAGTGAAAGATCTCGGATAAGAACTCTCCTCCGATCTCCGTGTTTTTTTTATTTAAATGAGAATCAGGTAAGAACTCTCCCGGATCTCTTAGAGTGTTTAATTTAAAATTTTAAGTGAAGGATCTCGGATAAGAACTCTCCTCCGATCTCCGTGTTTTTATTTAAATGAGAATCAGGTAAGAACTCTCCCCCGATCTCTATGTTTTTATTTAAATGAGAGTCAGGTAAGAACTCTCCCCCGATCTCTTAGAGTATTCATTATGATTGCATATCGTAAGGACCTTAGACTAAGGATTCTGGCGCTTGAAGGTGCCAGAAATCCTTACAAAGCTTTTCTTAACCCACTGATACCTTATAACTAGAGGGTGGATACAAGACCAAACTTTTCGCCGATCTCCTATGCGATCACCTTATCAGAACTCTTTGGCTAGCGATATCCGATCTCTTTTGGTTACTAGCCCGGGACCCGATCTCATCTCGATTCCTGCTCTATTATGTTATCTCATGGGCTCGTTTCGTAGCCCGGCCTTGTAACTTATTCCTCTGACTTACTATTCAACCTTTTATTATTTTTATTTGCTCGAAAAAAACTTTCACGTTAAGATACTTCTACCAATATCTTTTAAGTTACCTACGAGTTGCCCACAACCAGGACACCTATTTTCGAAGGAAATGAAAACTAAGAAGAAATAAATAAAGTTTATGAGTGAATAAAAGAAGTAGACTTAGGAAATAACTATCGGCCTGAATAATCTACGTTGAGATTTTTAATGTGATTGAACATAATGGAAATTTCAAGAATAAAAATAGATATAATGTAACACGAGCATTCGGAAAAATCACAGTCTAGACACTTACCTGTGGGAGGTTGAGGCTATTGAGCTGACTCTGGTATTCACAAGCCTTGTGGAGATGGAAACCGACGGCCAAAAGACTAAAACTTACCCGACGTAACAGGAACCAGGTCGGAATGAAGTTGAATGAGGGGAGTAATGTACCGATATCGGGGAGGTGGGAATGAAACTGAGTAAAGATAATGGCCCTTCGAAGTGATGAACAAGCACTGAAAATGGAGATTTCAGGGTTCAGAACTCCTTCGATGAAGATACTTAAGAAAACTAGTTTCTAAAGTTTCTTGAAAGCTCAGAATGGCAAAGTAGCAAGACTGAATTAAATTTCAGAGCCTTTCCACTATAATCACCACCACTTTTTTCGTCCGTCCCCACTACAGTATTGCATGTAGGTATTTATAGGGAACAGGTGCTCCTAATGAAGGGTCAGGATCTCTTCTGGGGAGACAGAGGGTTTGGATTCAAAATGACATAATCTGATGTCTGAGAATTAAAGAGAATCAAAATGGACGGCTGGGATCCTATTCAGAATATCCGTCCTTTCTCTTCTTAATCCAAAAACTCAAGGTCTTGCCTTACAGGATGGATGCGAGGGCTGGGAATGAAAAGCGCCAAACCTGTCGTCTGCTTTTGATCCAAAGGCTCCGGGTTCATCCTTACAAGTATGATCAACAGTGGTGATTGAGATGTACAGGACTGCTATAATTGTTTTGGCTTCTGTCAGCAATGTGGGTGATTCTGCAAATGAGGCGTGAGGTGAAGATTTGATCACACCTGCAACGCTTTAACTAACTCGGCTCTGATTATGAAGAGAGTTATTAGAAGTCATTTTATCCTCTTCGTGCTTTCCGATCTCTATTCCTCCCGATCTCTCTACTATGATCCTTTTCTTTTTCGATCTTTCTCATATCAGGTCCCTCATCGCTTCCCGATCTCTCCCATTCTAGATTTTTCCTCTTTATCCGATCTGCCTTAGTCAAAGCAATTAATTCTTCAGTTACCGATGCATCCGCTTCGGTTTCTATATGCAATAAATGCTCAGGCCCTATATATATGCACCAACGTGAAAGTTACTTCATACTTCATTTCTCCTCCTTCCATTTCTCCATTTCTCTCATTCTAGCTCCTCCAGTAACAATTCTGACCATGGTGACTGCTTTTGATCTTTTTTCGACTGTTTTCTTTGCCCTTCTCCTGAAAATTTATGATCCTGGCGATCAGAGAACCATGAGGACAACATCCAATGACAGTGAGAGATCCGAACTAATTTACCGATCAAGGTTGAAAGTGACGATTGTGCCGATCTCGAATCGGTCTTCCGATATAATCGGTAAACCGATCTCAGGCGAGAGGACTGCTACTTTCAATCTTAATGTCAGTGACTACCTCTTGAAGTTCATTTGGCCTCTCACCACATCGGGCGTCCCGACTATAGCTCGGTTCTGATCGATGACATCGACGATGACTCCGCTCATCATCATGAGAGTCATAATCACCCTATCTGAGCTACACATCTATCCAATACTTGTGGCTAGCTTTCTGATCAAATACATCTTTTGATTTAGCCACAAGACTAGGCTTTGACATAGGCCACTACTAGGTGAGATGCAGTGCTGATCTTTAGAGATCGCTCAAATAATGTAATCCGATCTTTTGAGATCGCCCAACTGATGTAATCCGATCTTTTGAGATCGCCCAACTGATGTAATCTAATCTTTTGAAATGAAATGAAATGAAATCTTATTTAAACATCTTGTTTCATTATCGCACTATTTATTTTTTGATCTCTGATAAGTGCATCCGATCTGGTCGCTATTTGCCGATCCCTGAGTTTGAAAATTGACTTTAGTAAGCAGATATCATTTGTTTAAATTTTTATTATGTTTCTAGAATCTTCTTATGATGTGTAGAGGAAGCAAATCGATTCCACTAACCAATGCGTCGCTTGGGACTTTGCGAATATTTAATGCCCAGATGGGTATAAATAGGGGTGAAGTGAGTCAGTCATTTTCAAAACTTTCCTTAACACTCTTAATGTTTCCTCTCACGTTCTCAAGTTTCCCAGCACCGATCACATTCCAGTACGGTCTTTAATTCTCTTCTCGGTTAATTTCTCTTGTTTTCTGTGAAAATGAGTGGTGCCGAGGGTCAAAGAGCTGCTAGTCCGCCTTCCGTTCACATCTCATGGACATCGGATGAAGTTGAGGTAATAGGGCCAAGTGGGCTACCCAAACCTTTTGCAACCTTCGCCCTAGCTCGCGGTCGGGTGGCTCAATCCAAACGGGCCTCTACTTCAGGAAAAGAAAACCTTCCCATGGATGCGCTGCCCTCGGTTCTCCAGGAAACCAATCTGCAGTCCATTAGTCAAGAGTGCAACTTTTGGCCTGACTCTTACAAGCTTCTCAGATGTCATGGCGATCTCTGAGCCGATCACTTCTTTGAAGAAAATGACGCGATTATGGTGTATGAAGGGCAGTTAAAAGCTGGGCTTCGGTTCCCACTTGACGACTTCTTTAAGGCTGTTCTGAAGTTCCATCATGTATGTGTAGCCCAAGTGTATCCGAACTCATGGCGGATTCTAGTGGCTTTTAGGGGCTTATGTTGGGCCAAGAAGCTCGAGCCTACAGTGAAGGTTTTTGTTGAGTTGCATAGACTTTCTCACTAGAAGGACGACGAGTACTGGTTCTTCCAAGCCAAGCCGCACTGCGGGCTTTTTACCGACTTCCCCTCTTCGTTGAAGAACTGGAAGAACCGATTCTTTATATTAAGGAAAAAGAACCCGAATGGCTTCGAAGGTTTTCCACGCAGCTGGTAATACCTGGTCCCCTCGACTCCGAAAGAGGTCGCTTTGAATAGAGACAAGGATGCCATGTTAAAGGAATTAAAGGAGCAGGCGGTCACCCAAAAGTATTCTTACCCGTATGCCGTAATGGCTGAACTGAGGTGGTGGCTTACGAGGGTGATCGCCACTGAAGATTATGAACTGCAGCTCTCTGACCTCGGACCCGGGATCGGTATAACCTAAACCTTTAGCCTCCTGACTCAAGTGATCTCACTAACTTGTTTTTCCGTGCAGGAATGGCTGGAGGCGAAAGGGCAAAGGAGAGTCGCAAGCGGAAAAGAAAGGTCTCCTGGAAAGTGTGAGAAATGAAGATTGCCACGGCATCCCAGATGCCAAGGTAAGATTCGGGAGATGTGCCAGGCTCTTCGTCGCGACCTTCAGAACAACCGATCCCAGAGGTGGAGATCGCTCCTTCCCCTCCTCGACAGGAAGAACCGCCACCTCCGCCTGTTTCCTCAAGTACCGAGGGAGAATCTTCTCAACCTGCTATAAGGCCCCTTTCTCGTGGCGCCCAGGTCCTCATCCACTCTCTCAAGAAGAACCGCTCAGTTTAAGGGAATCCAGGCTTGACCAAAGTTCTGGGTGCCACCATATGCCTTCAAGATGATTGGAACAGGCTGACCCTGGATAGCCTTGATAATCTCTTGGCTCAGACGATGAGCTTGAGCGTGGAGAGCCTGGTGAACCAACACACAATCAGGGAAAACGCTCGCCTCCTGAGGCAAGAAATTCTGAAGGCGGTCCAGGACGCCACTTTCGCCCGGGCCCAACTTTCGTCCGCTCAAGACTATATCACCGAGATTGAGGGTCGGACAAAATCTTATGAGGACAAGATAGCCGAAGTGGAGCATGAACTAGAAGAAGCTCAGGCCTGCAGAACTACCGGTGTCTCTCTCCTCACTGAGGAGCTCAAAGTTAAAGAAGAAGAGGCCGTGATAAGGGAAGCTGGCGCTTATGTGAATGCATATGGTGATCATCTAGCCTAGCTTGAAAGGCGTTATCCTGGGGAAGACTTCTCCTGGATGGTTGATCTTGTTCTTAGAGATGAATAGGGTAGCGAGGAGGAGCCCGAGAGAGAGAGAGAAAATGAGAGAAACGACGATGTACCTGAAGATCTCCCCTAGCCGAATGACTTGTAAATTTTATTTTGAAATGCAATGAAGTCCTTTTTGTTTAATTTCTTGATGGGATCGGAAAGTGTCCAAATTGTATGAGTACTTAATTGCTTTGAACGTGTTGGACAGTAAACTTAAAAGCAACCATTAACCCAAGTATAAAAGATCGGAAAAACATTATGCATAAGCTTGAGATCGGACTAAGCCACGACGAAGCACCGAATAAGACTTTAAAACAATGGAATTGGAAAGTTTGGACATTGATTTGAATTCTAAAGATCGGGATCATCATTAGACCATATAGGGACCTTAACTTCACTTTAATACCTGGGGCATTCAAGTTAGAACCCAATCTTGACATCAGCCAAATGAAGTTCCACAATATTTGTAAGAAGAGATCGAAAAACTATTAACTAAGAATGGGATCGGTTTATTTCATGGTCGAGCAATCGGTGAGCTCAGAAAAGTCATTTATGATCGAAGGACATTGGCTGAGAGTGGCTTTAAAGTCCCTTGACTTTGGTGATCGGCCAAAATATGGTATCGACAGCTGCCCCTCTTTACGTAATTTCTATTGAAGGGAATAAAATTTTCCCGTATAGGAATTATGTAAAGATTCAGACCCATATTTTGGGTGATCGGAGTATGGAAAATTAGAATGCCGAGAATCAAAAATCAATCTTGGATCTAGGAACCAAAGGTTGAGGGCAGGAAATTAAAAATCAACTTGGAACAAGGAACCAAAGGTTAATGACAGGAAAATTAAAATCAACTTAGATCAAGGAACCAGAGGTTTATGACAGGAATTTAAAATTCTAAAACTTAAAATCAACTTGGATCAAGGAACCAGAGGTTGATGACAGGGGAATTTAAAATGCTAAAACTTAAAATCAACTTGGATCAAGGAACCAGAGGTTGATGACAGGAATTTAAATGCAGGAAATTAAAATCAACTTGGATCAAGGGACCAGGATAGCATGAAATTTAAATGTTGAAAATTAAATTCAACTTCGATCAAGGAACCAGAGGTTGATAGCTGGAAATTAAAAAGCTGGAAATTAAAAATCAACTTGGATCAAGGAACTAGAGGTTGATGACAGGAAAATTAAAATCAACTTAGATCAAGGAACCAGAGGTTGATGATAGGAATTTAAATGCAGGAAATTAAAATCAACTTGGATCAAGGAACCAGAGGTTGATGACAGGAAATTAAAATGCTGAAAATTAGAATCAACTTAGAGCAAGGAACCAGAGGTTGATGACAGGAATTTAAATGCAGGAAATTAAAATCAACTTGGATCAAGGAACCAGAGGTTGATGACATGAAATTTAAATGCTGGAAATTAGAATGCTGACGAAGCAAGGCTAACCTGACCCGAAAAGATCTTCCATGTTGAAGTGTACTTAACAGGATCCCGAGGATAAACGATTAATGGAAGACGAGTCCTAAGACTTAACTTACAACTTTCCTTTTCTTATTCACTTCCCAGGATGCCCTTTCTGTTCTCGACTTCCTTTTTATTTTGAGAAAAGTGCCCTTACGGGTTTTCACTTTCCCCTCCGCATATTTGACTAGAAGCGCACTTTCTGGTTTTTTTTTTTTTGGCTATCGATCATTTCCTGCAAATCTCAGAGCAAAGTACATGAGGTTATCAATATTCAAATCCTAATCTTATAACAAAATTTTAACAGATTAATAGCGCATAAATAAAGGTGTAGAAGAAAGATATCATTAGAGTGTGGCCATATAAGAAAGATAAATTAGAGTGTAAGTATATAAGAAAGATGAATTAGAGTGTGGGTATATAAGAAAGATAAATTAGAGTGAAAGAATGACTTTATTATGGCTTGAGGATAAAGGTACAGTTTCAAAGGAAAAAGGGGACAAGAAGGGATCTCACAAATTCCTTGTAGTTAAGTTTGAACTCCCTTAACTGCCATTATTTCGAGTAATCTTTTGATGAACGTTCATGCCGTGGTAACTTATTTCCTTTCCTGGTCCTGTGCTCCCTTCCTTATTTCTCCATTTTCTGGTTCTAAGGACGCCCTTTCGGGTTTTCACCCCTAGATTGATTCTTTTTTTTTTGTTTTTTTTTTTCTCGCTTTTTCAGGGTGCATTTTTCGGGTTTTTACCCTTCACTCATTTTACAGAAAGCACCCTCGCGGGTTTTCGCTCCTCTTTCGTACATTTTGCTAGGAGCGCCCTTTCGAGTTTTCACTCCTATGTTTTTTTTTTTTTTTTTTTTTTTTTTTTTTTTTTTTTTAGGTATACTACCTTTTAACAGCATCTGCATTCACAGGTCTTGAGAATTTTTCACCATCCATGTGAGTCAAGATCAGTGCACCGCCAGAAAATGCCCTTTTAACTACATAGGGTCGCTCATAAGTTGGTGACCATTTTCCCCGGGCATCATTTTGATTTGGAAGAATCTTTTTCAAGACCAGATCTCCCGATTGGAATTTGCGCGGGTGAACGCATTTGTTAAATGCCCTTGCCATTCTTCTTTGGTACAATTGCCCATGACACGCTGCTGCTAGCCTTTTCTCATCCAGCAAATTCAATTGGTCCAACTTTGATTAGATCCATTTTGAGTCATCGATTCCTGATTCTTTCAGAATTCTAAGGGAGGGAATTTCTACTTCTATAGGCAAAACAGCTTCCATTCCATAAACTAATGAATATGGAGTTGCCCCAGTTGATGTTCTTATGGAGGTCCGATAAGCATGAAGGGGGAAGGGAAGCATATCATGCCAATCCCTACAAGTGATGGTCATTTTCCGGATTATTCTCTTGAGGTTTTTGTTAGCGGCTTCCACCGCTCTGTTCATCTGGGGATGATATGGCGAAGAATTGAGATGCCAGATTTTGTACTGGTCGCATAAATTTCAAATCTTTGGACCATTCAAATTCTTGGCGTTGTCTGTGACAATTTTGCTGGGGAGGTCGTGTCGGCAGAGGACATTATTCTTGAGAAATTTGAGAAATGTATTCTGCGTGATGTGAGCATATGATGTTGCTTCAACACATTTGGAAAAGTAGTCGATAGCTACCAAGATGAACCTATGCCCATTGGATGCCTTGGGATTAATGGGACCAATTACGTCGATGCCCCACATTGCAAAAAACCAAGGTGAGACAAGATTGAACAATTAATGAGGTGGGAAGTTTATTGGATCCGCGTAGATTTGACATTTATGACACTTCCGAAAATACTCGATGCAGTCTTTCTCCATAGTAGTCCAGAAGTATCCCCGTCTCATGATTTGCTTGGCCATCATATGACCATTAGCGTGGGTTGCGCAATTCCCCTCATGAGTCTCAAAAAGGATCCTCCTTGCTTCTTTTGCATCTACACACCTTAATAATTTGCCATTGGAACTCCTTTTGTACAGAATTTCACCGCTGGGGAAGTATCCCAAAGCTAATCTTCTGATCATTCTCCTTTCGTTTCTACTTGCCCCCGGAGGGTATTCCTTGGTTTTGATGTAGACTTGGATATCATGATACCAGGGTTTGCCATCGATTTTTTCCTCAACCATGAAACAATAAGCTGGCTCACCCCTTGCTTTGATCTGCAATATCTAAGTCGTCTGCCCCTCTTCCATATGAGCCATGACAGCCAGTGTGGCTAAGGCATCCGCGAATTGATTCTTGTCCCGACTGAGGTGAGTGAAAGAAATTTCTTCAAATTTCTTAATCAATTCTAGTAGGTACTTCTAATATAGGATCAGCTTCGGGTCCTTGGTTTGCCATTCTCCCTTGACTTGATAAATGATCAAGGCCGAATCTCCATACACCTCTAACTTTCTGACCTTCATCTCGATGGCGGCCTGCAAGCCCATCACATAGGCTTCATATTCTGCGACATTGTTGGTGCAGTCAAATCTTAACTTGACAGCTATCAGAAAGTGTCTTTTGTCAGGGGATACTAACACAGCTCCTATCCCATTACTAGACAAATTGACTGCTCTGTTAAAATACATTTCCCATACATTAGCTGATTCCTTATCTTCGTCACCGACTTCATTAACATGCTCATCAGGGAATTCAAAATCCAGGGCTTCATAATCTTGGATAGGGTTTTCTACTAGGAGATCAGCAATTACGCTCCCTTTTACCGCTTTTCTGGTCATATAGACAATGTCATATTGAGAGAGCATGACTTGCCATTTTGCTATCCTCCCTAGCACGAATGGGCTTTTAAATACATACTTGATGGGATCCATTCGAGAGATGAGCCATGTCTTATGATTCAACATGTAGTGTTTGAGCCGATTTGCTGTTCAGGCCAATGCGCAACAAGTTTTCTCTAGGAATGAGTACCTCGTCTTGCAATCATTGAATTTCTTACTCAAATAATAGATGGCCCTCTCTTTTCACCCCGTGTCATCTTGCTGTCCCAGAACACATCCCATTGAACTCTGTTGGACTGCCATGTACAGAATCAACGGCCTTCCTGCCACTGGAGGGACCAATATTGGCGGGTTTGACAGGTACTGTTTAATTTTCTCGAAAGCCTTTTGACAAACTGAATCCCATTGAGTGGTGTTGTTCTTTCTGAGTAGCTTAAAGATGGGTTCAGCTTTAACAGTGAGGTTGGAAATGAATCTTAAGATGTAGTTCAGTTTTTCCAAGAAACTGCGCACCTCCCTTTCTGTCTTTAGGGATGGCATTTCTTGAATGGCTCGAACTTTGTTTGGGTCCACTTCTATTCCCTTCTCACTTACTATGAATCCCAATAGCTTTCCAGACCTAGCCCCAAACACACACTTGGCTGGGTTCAATTTCAGCTGGTACTTCCTGAGCCTTTCAAATAATTTTCTCAACACTTGCACATGACTTTCTCCCTCTCTGGACTTGATGATCATATCATCCATATACACCTCTACTTCTTTGTGCATCATGTCGTGGAATAATGTGACCATAGCGCGTTGGTAGGCAGCTCCAGCATTCTTGAACCCAAATGGCATGACTTGATAACAGAATACCCCCCACTGAGTGATAAAAGCAGTCTTCTCTTTGTCTTTTTCATCCATGTGGATTTGGTGGTACCCAGATGCTCCGTCAATGCACGAACATCTACCCAATCCTGTAGCGTTATCGACCAGCACGTCTATATGTGGGAGAGGGAAATCATCCTTCAAGCTTACTTTATTGAGATCCCTATAATCAACACATACCCTGACTCTCCCGTCCTTCATCAATACCAGGACAACATTAGCTATCCACTGAGGGTACTTGACTACTTCCAAAAATCTAGCATCATACTGCTTTTTGACTTCATCCCTAACTTTAAGCAGGGTGTCGGGATTCATTCTTCTTAACTTCTGCTTTACTGGAATTGTCCCAAAAATTAGGGGAATCTTGTGTGTCACTATCTGAGGATCCAATCCGAGCATATCGTCGTAGCTCCATGAAAATACATCCAAGAATTCTTTGAGCAAACTGACCATATCTTTTAATTCTCCACTTCCCACAACCTTAAGTTCCCTCCTTATTTCTTCAGTACCTAGATTTAATGTGTGTGTTTCATCTCCATAAGGCACTAGGGAAGGCTCATCTCTTTCATCCCTTTTTTCTGTAAGTTCTTCTTCGGAATCACTTGAAGTAATGGCAGTTATGGGGATTTCAAAATTAACATGAGTAATTGCTGAGTCTATTGAATTATTAGGCGTGGATTGGTGAATGGTCCTGAAGAAACAAAAGTGGAGTATATTATAAGAAGGGATTTTAAGAAAAAAAGAATTGGATGCAAAATGCGCTATTAATTCGTTAATTCATTTATCATAAAAAGTGGTCCATTCACAACATTACACTCGTCGCCATGGACAAAATGATCAAGTGTGGATAACAAAATTTACTTTACTCGAGATTGGGCACAAGAATGTCTTCTGCTACCCAATTATCCAGCTCTTGCCCCTCAGCAATTGGTGAGATTAGGGCTTCATATAGGGAGTCCAATTGTATGACATCAATGGATGGCTCTTCAGGAAATTCTTCACCTTCCTCTAGATTCTCAATGGTTAATTTGGTGAAAACATCTGAGATTTTCAGGACAACCTTCATTTTCCCGATTCTTTGGTCAAACCTTTGATCCCGGAGCGTGTTCCTCATCCAGAATTGCCCATCCATGAGAGCATCTTCCTCATATCCCAGGCCGAAGTGGCCGATCTTTTGAATAGCCGGTATGGGTTCAACAATACCTTGCAACACAGTGCCCAATCCCCTGCCCTTTTTGTATCCGCTCTTAAACATTACCTTTGCCACCCTAGCCGTAGCCCCTTCTTCCCTCAGGGTAGTTTCTTGTAACTCTAGTGCCTGGAAAGAACTTTCCAAGGACTTTTCGGTTATTTCCACATAAGGAACTGATTGCGGCTGGGTGACCAGCATGGCTTCTTCTCCCCTTACTATGATGATCCTGCCGCCCATGATGTATTTAATTCTCTGGTGCATAGTGGAAGGTACGGCATTTGCTAAATGGATCCAGGGTCTTCCTAGTAGCATGGTGTATGCAGATTCAATGTCCATCACTTGGAATGTGACGTTGAAAGTGCATGCCTCGATTTGGAGTGGCAGATCGATGTCTCCGAGTACCTCCCTCCTTATGCCGTCAAAGGCTCTTACCACCATGGCACTTTGGTGTATGTTTAATCGATCAATAGGTAGTCTTGCCAGGGTGGCATTGGGTAAGACATTAAGAGCAGATCCGTTATCAATCAAGACTTTGGTGACTATGCACCCTTTGCATTTGACTGTCACATGTAGAGCTTTGGTGTGCTTCAAGCCAGCCAGATCTATCTCATCTTCCGAGAAAGTGACGAAACTGGATGCCTGTATTTGCCCAACTATTTTCTCAAATTGCCCAGAGTAATATCGAGGTTCACAAAGGCTTGATCCAGAATTTTCTACAAGGCTTGGCGATGCACTTCCGAGCTCAGAATCAGCGACAGTAATGAAATCCGAGCAATCATCTTCCTCATTTGCTCGACAACATCATATTCACTTTGCTTCGTTATTTGAAGCAACAGTTCATCTTCTCCCCTTGGTTCAGTAGGTTCTCCTTTCTCAATCTTCTCAGTCCTTTCTTTCGTGTTTTCTAGCGGCTCTCCCATTTTTACTTTCCCCTTCTTCTTTTCAATCTCTTCATTTTTGTAACATCTCCCACTTCGGGTTATAAATTCTACCTCTTGCTCGGGCGGGGAGGAATTACTGGTTGTTTTTGGGTTTGATTGGGGAGTAGCGTCGTTAGAGGGTCCGACATAAGTCATCTTAAAATGCTCGTGAGGAGCAAAGCATTGTTTGGGAGGAGTGATTGGTTGAACTTGGGCATGGTTGAGGGTAGGAGCTGGAGTGCTGCTGGACACATCTTGAGTAAATACCTAGAGATTGTAATTCCAAGGTATTGCGTGGGTGTTGGTGACTGGGAGTTGAGGTGGGGTTCGGATGACTGTTATTGGTGGTGGTGGTATTGGTGCTTTGGGAGCTAAAAAAGTTAATCTGGGATGAGGAGTGGAGGCATTTTGGCCAAGCTTGGTTGTGTTCACTTCGCCCTTTACCTTTGACCTCTTTTGATACCTCAAAACTTTGAGGGATAGCATCCTCCGGACCTCTTGCCTGAATCCCTCGCATTTATGCAGCTCATGATTGACTGCTCCTCCATGGTAAGGGCATCCCATATCACTTTCTGACCCTGATGCCTGAGGGAAAAGGTAATCTTCCCTTATTGTATTGCAAAAATTTCTTCGAAATAGGGACTTAGCTGGTCTATCTCCAAAGTTGGCCCTTCATCCTCAGCTTCTATCATGTTCACACCACTTCCCGTACTATGATTGGGTAGGGGGTTTGAAGTGACATTGGGGAGAGAACCGTTTCCTTCAATTTTCAACCACCCATTTCTGATGAGGGCTTGTACTCTTCCCCTGAGAGCTCCACAGTTGTCAGTTGAGTGCCCGAGTGCCCCTCCATGATATTCACATCGGGCATTGGCGTCATACCACCTAGGATAAGGTGGCTGAATCGGATCAAGGGGGATTGGCATTATCTGATTTATACCGAGGAGGTATCGGTATATTTCGCTAAGTGGGAGGGGGAGAGGTGGATCAGGATTTCTCTGTGGTCTAGGATTATTTTAGGGAGGAGGTAGTTTTGGTTGAACAGGTTGAGCAGGTGGTCTGGGTTGGTAAGCAGCTTGCGGTGGATACTGTGGTCATGGGTGAGGATAATTCGGAAAAGGGGACGGAACATTAGCTATTGTCGAGCCATGAGCCGGAGGATATGGCCGAAAATTATTCTAAGAGAAAGGAGGTTGGGTTTGTCGGGTGATGGAGTGCACATCACCTTCTTTATTCTTACCAAAGCTAGAGGTCTTCTTTACAGGATTTTCAGTCAACTCCTGCAATCATCTTAACCTTAGGTTAGCTTCAATTCTTTCACTAGCTTGGATGATATCTGAAAAGCTATTGGAGGTGTTTCCAATCATCAGATTGAAATACGGAGCTTTTAATGTTTCAATGAACAGGGAGCAGAGTTCATTGTCAGTAACTGGAGTATACACCTCTGCTGCTTTCTCTCTCCATCTCTGGGCATACTCCTTAAAGCTTTCTCTTTCTCTCTGCACCAGATTTTGGAGGTCTCTCCTTGTGGGGGCAAAGTCACAGTTGAATTTGTACTGTTTCAGGAAGGCATCGGCCAAATCTTTCCAGGAGCGCAGTTTGCTCCTATCTAATTGAATGCACCATCGTAAGGCTGCCCCGGAGAGACTCTCGTGGAAGAAGTGGACCAGGAGTCTATCATCTTCCGTAAAGGTAGACATCTTGGCGATGTAGGTAGCCAGGTGAATGCAAGGGTCTGAATTCCTGGTATATTTGTCAAAGTCCAGGACTTTGAATTTAGGTGGCACCACCACATCTGGCACCAATCTTAGCGATGACACATCTATCGAATCATACATATTCAGGCCCTCTATTGCCCTTAATCTTTCTTCAAGAGCAGAAAGCTTCTCATTCTCTCTTGCTCTGTTCTCTCCTACTGCATGAGCTATTCCCCCTGTTGGGAGATAAGGGGATCGGGATAGAAGGGTGTAGCTCGGCATTTGAGATAGCCGAGTAATAGGGGAAAGGTAAGTCATTATTTAGGAGGGTCAGATTGACAGTGATTGTCGGATCCGAAATAGGTGGCTGAAAAGTAAAAGAGGTTGAAGCTTGGTGAGAATCAACCATTGTAGGAAGTGGGGGAGGTAATGCCAAATTTGGTTCTGATGGAGGCTTATTTTGGGATATCTCCTTCATCAGTTTCATGATCTCTGAGACTTGATATCTCAATTCGAAAACTTGTCCCTGTAGGTTCTGGATTTGTTCCTGATCTTCCATTATCTTCTTCGTTCGTGATCTTGTTAAGTACACTCGTCTCAGTCGAACTGCTTGTTTGGTCAGGCTTGCTTTGCTTGAAGCAATGTTGGTTTCCTGTGGGAGAAATCATTAAATGAATTTCAAATTTTGTTAAACATTAAAGGTCCTATCTTGGACAAAGGATACGATGGTGTATGAAAGCCAAGAATGGAATCTGTAGAAGGATAATTGCGTCAATTTTATCATGGCATCGCTCGATAGTCTAACGGTGAATGACTAGATCGAATGCATGTCTATGATACTTGTCCATATGGCACATTCGTCTTTTCGTACAACCCTAGCGAGGATAGTTCCTATGGGAGTTATACTATTCATTCACATTTTGCTAAACAATGGTCTAGAGCAATTCATTAATCAAATAGTTCATACATAGCATTCTTTACAATTGTCTAGGCTCAGGGAGACTTTAGAATGCAATGGCATCTCATGAGGTACTCATAGATTCTTTTTTTTTGTCTGGCGGGGTTGAATGTTCTCAAGGCATATTCAGATTCTGGCAAGAGCTCTTGTTTCCCTTGTGCTATCATTCTTTCTAGCTGGTCAACATTTTCTCTCAGCTCTTGATGGAGGGTAGCTTGTCTTTCTTTTTCTTTTCTTTCTTTAGCACATTCCTTCAAAATGTCGTTGATAAGCTGTGCTTGCTCCTTTAGTTCGAGCTTCTTCTTTTTGCTTTCTTGCTTATACTCTTCCATGAGTATCTCTTGGTATTCCATTCTTTCTTGCAACTTGTCATTCCGAACTCCTGCCTCTCTTATTGAGCCTTGGAGGGAGATCTTTTCCTCTTCCCACCGCATTTCTTGTTTCTCAAATTCTGCCTTTTCTGTCATTGCTTCTTCCTTGAACCTTTTCACCTCCTTTTTCAGGATTTGCTGTTGGTCCTCCAACTTCCTTATCCGCTCTAGCAATCGCTGGTTCTAAACATCCGATCTCTGCGGAGGGCTGACCAACTGAGCATTAGCTTCTTCTGGAAGAATTTTTTGATGAGGGGTGCTACCTTTAGGTTCTGTTAATTTGGCAACTGAGTATCCCTAGTCTCTGTTAGCCCTCCATTTGAGGTAATCTTCCATAGCGCTCGGCCCTTTGGGTGATCGTTCAATCATAGTGACGCTCTCCCAGGATTTGCGGAATACTTTCAATCCCTCCTCGCTGCCGGGCTCATGGTAGAAATGAGCTTAATGGAGTTCTTCAGCATTGAGCGCGGATTGGGTTGAACCGAACTGCCTCATTACCAAAGTCGAGGCATAACTCGTGTATCCGGTAACTCCGATCAAAGATACTGAATTATTATTCCCCGTACTGAACAACATAGGTTGACCCAGCGTCCATAGTTTCCTCCAGCAGTAATTATGACTATTGAAGCTTAGAATTTGTTCTTGCCATTGCCATTCATTCTTTGGAATGATTGCTAATCTAGCCATTTTCTTAATAACCGGCTGGTCAGGATACCAAGTTATCCCCTTGGTCTCCAGAGGATACATGTGATTGAGGATCCAAAGATGTAGTAATTGAGAACAGCACTTAATAGATTCCTTACCTTGTCGTCGTTAATAAGTAAAAGTTAACAAGGTCTCTGCAAGGATTGCCAGTATTGGGTTGACCTTTTGCTTTTCTGCTGCTAGAACATCTCCGTGACACTGCAGGTTATAATTCCTAAAGGTCCGAGGAATAAGATCAGGCCGTAGATCCCCAGAGCCAGTGCCAACGAAGCTTACTTCCATTGTTTATTCTGGATGTACAGATCCAACTGTTTCTTGAGGTAGGTCCAATACCACCCATGTGTGTTCCCTTTGATAGTTTCTCTTGCCTTTGCTTCCTCTAGGGGGATCCCTAACATACGCGCGAACCGTTTCCAAGCCTGTCTATGCTCGAGGTGTAAGTAGATCCGATTCTATGCCACATAAGGAATCTCCAGCAGCGCCTGATATTCTTCCATAGTGGGGGTCGTATCGATGTCGTTGAAGGAGAGCACCCCATACTTGGGGTTCCAAATTAACAGCATGGCTTTTAGCGCCGAAACTTGGACTCTGACTCGTATCAAGGTCGCAATCCTTCCATATTTTTCCTTGAACTTTGCCTTGACATGATCGGGAAGCGATTTCCAACTACTGGATAGACCCTCGAGACTGGTCATTCTGACTTCGACCTTACTTGGGTCTAATGGAGGTAACAGGCTAGTATCTGCCCCGGTGACATTACTTGGTGGGGACTCTGAACTATGAGGCGGTCTGGACCATAGTCTAGCGTTCTGTTCCTGTCTAGGAACTTCTTCCGTTGACTGACTCGAGGATGCCATGTTAAAGTTTCCGTTTATCCTCTTACAAACCCCAATTTGTAACACCTGCAGAGAAAATTTGTCAGCAGAACAAATTCAGGTAATTTTGAATTATACTGTTGGCATGGCAGTATCTATACACCCATCAAAGTAGGAAGGTGTTTAGATCATTCTAACAGTATGATTCAGAATTACCCTTATGTTAAAAAAATTTAAAAATACAAACAAAGTAAGGTAAAAGCAAGTATGTCCCTTTTTGTCCTAAAATAGGGAGAGTCCTAGTACTGGGTAAGTACTTTCTAATTGGATAGTTCTATCTTATGAGGAAGTTTGCTATGGCTTTCAGCTAATGTGATAGTTTAGCTTAAGGTCTAATTTTCTAAAAGTCACAGGTTCCCAAATTGCCCCTATTGTAAATAGTAGAGCCCCATTCCATCACCATGCTACTAACGGGAGAATTCCACGGGTATCGCAGTGGATGGAACAAGTTTCAATCTGAGCAGAAGCCTTCACGGATACTAACGGAGTAAAACCCACGGGTACTGCTACATGACTCCCTCCTACTTCCCTAAAGGGTAAGAAAGCCCGGGTATAGGGCTGAAGTGTGTGAGGACATTATGTAAGTGCTCAGTGTGTGAAGGGACACATTTACCTCTTCCCTTCGTGGGGGAGTTTTTTTTTTATATTTTTTTTATGAAAGTTTCTGTGAGAAATAAGACAATCAAAATAAGCAAAAATGGTTAGATAGAATAATAACAAATCAATATATCAAGATTTTTGAATTTTGCAAATTAAACCCTCCCTTAATTACAATTTCAATTTATATGAGCATAAAACTAAATCTATTCTTGGACCTCTAAACCAGGGTAAAAAAAAAGTCCCTAGTGGAGTTAAAACCCACGGGTACTGCTACATGACTCCCTCCTACTTCCCTAAAGGGTAAGAAAGCCCGGGTATAGGGCTGAAGTGTGTGAGGACATTATGTAAGTGCTCAGTGTGTGAAGGGACACATTTACCTCTTCCCTTCGTGGGGGAGTTTTTTTTTTATATTTTTTTTATGAAAGTTGCTGTGAGAAATAAGACAATCAAAATAAGCAAAAATGGTTAGATAGAATAATAACAAATCAATATATCAAGATTTTTGAATTTTGCAAATTAAACCCTCCCTTAATTACAATTTCAATTTATATGAGCATAAAACTAAATCTATTCTTGGACCTCTAAACCAGGGTAAAAAAAAAAGTCCCTAGTGGAGTCGCCAAGCTGTAGCAAGGGTTTTGCGGTCGCCTGGACGAGCACTCACCGAAGTGGGAAAGTGAGGAGTCGCTACTTTAATTTTGAGGGAAATTAAAGAAAACCATCTATGAAGGTAAATAAAAAAAACACCACTTCGAAAAACAGAGATTCTAGGTTCGGGGTCCATATACGGATAGGGAAGGTGTTAGGCACCCCACCTCGTCCCTCAACGAGGGTAAACAGATTTAATGTTATGCTCTTCATAAGTTAAAAGGATAATTAGAGGGTTGGGATAGTGATGATGTTATTCCTTTATGCGAAATAAATGAATATTTGATATTTCACTTATTTTGGATTGCCCCAAGAACACAAGTTCATGAGATTCCCCTTTAGTGATTAGGTGTCGAGTAAAGTTATCTTGTGTATTGGAGTTGTGTTATTTTAATTTGGATTTTGTTAAGAGAGCTTGGATAAGAAGTTTCTACCAATCTCTGAGTATGTTTTTAGAGTTTTAAGCAGGAGATTTCGGATAAGAACTCTCCTCCGATCTCCACAGATTTTATTAGGTTTTGGCTGAGAATCGGCTAAGAACTCTCTCCTGATCTCTTAAAGTGTTTAATTTAAAATTTTAAGTGAAGGATCTCAGATAAGAACTCTCCTCCGATCTCCGTGTTTTTTTTTATTTAAATGAGAATCAGGTAAGAACTCTCCCAGGATCTCTTAGAGTGTTTAATTTAAAATTTTAAGTGAAGGATCTCGGATAAAAACTCTCCTCCGATCTCTGTGTTTTTATTTAAATGAGAATCAAGTAAGAACTCTCCTCCGATCTCTGTGTTTTTATTTAAATGAGAGTCAGGTAAGAACTCTCCCCCGATCTCTTAGAGTATTCATTATGATTGCATATCGTAAGGACCTTGGACTAAGGATTTTGGCGCCTGAAGGCGCCAGAAATCCTTACAAAGCTTTTCTTAACCCACTGATGCCTTATAACTAGAGGGTGGATACAAGACCGAACTTTTCACCAATCTCCTATGCGATCGCCTTGTCAGAACTTTTTGGCTGGCAACATCCGATCTCTTTTGGTTACTAGCCCGGGACCCGATCTCTGTCACACCTTACCCCTCTGTAAGGCATAACATGATCCCGTAGAATACCTAATGAACTATCGAACTTTACCTACCGATAACTCATTAAGTACCCTACAAGGGATTTTAAAACAATTTTCTTACTTTTATAAGTGGTGAGCATTTTCTAATAGGTATTAAAATCATTTAATTAAAGTTGAAAACTAGTTAAAATTTTTGGCCCATTTTATTTTTCCACAAATTTTATAAAAATTTCGGCTGAGTGCCATCTGTATTTTGAGAAAACAGTTCCTCAAATACCTATAAAAAGCCCTTCTAATAATTTATCTCAACAATTTCAACAACTCCACAATAATCCCAACCAATTTCTCAAGTTTCAAAATTCAACAATCCTCATTTCTCAATTTCCAAAAATTCAGTAATCATCAAGATACTGTCAATCAATTTCATTCATTTACATTTCATTAAAGATAAATAATTTATATATATACATCATACTAAAAATTTACATTAAAAGAAATTCAAACTAAATTTTATTACAAACTTTATACAAACTTTGTACAAGCTGCTCAAGACCAATTTTATATGTCTATACATTTATGTGCATTACATACATCAAAATAAATATTTACAGTTAGGGTATAAATTATACCCGATAACTTCAAGTAGGTAAGTCCTCAATCCTCAGCAGCTCAGTCTGCTGCTCCTCTAGTCTCTAAATCTGCGACAGCAATAACAGCCATCGCTGAGTACTAGGACTCAGTGGTGCACAATATACTAAAATAATCTTTATGCAGAGTTTAAATCACATTTATTCAAAAATTGGACTGAACATGAGAATTAAATACAAAACATGGATTATGAGATTTTAATCCAAATATTTTCATTTTGAAGTATCAAATCACATTTCATAAAACCCACAGTTACATCATGCCATTCGAAACAAATATAATCTCAATAGCCAGAGGCTAAGGAGAAGTCACATCATAAGGCTAGCTAGCTCAAATATATGGATATCCATTCAATTTCTTCTTCTACTGGGACACACCTCAACACTTCAGCCAGAGAAGGAATCAAAATTCAAAACTGATTACCCCCACTAGTCATGCTAGTGAGGTGTTTAAATATATGGTCATGACACTGTGGTTTTAAAACTTATCTTAACAATTTACTAAACATTGCCATTTCAAATATACACAAATAACTTTCAACAATTTAAATCAAAAGCATCATAAATATTTCATCATAGTAATGTCGCAATTCAATATTTCAAATTATTCAAAACAATATGCAGAAGATAATTTACAAAAATTATACGTTGTGCACAAACCTTAAGCGAGTCGCCTCTTGGCCTTGACTCGATTCCTCGGGTTCTTTCCCGGTGTTCTTTTTCACTGAAACACACAGTTTCACAGTGTTTCAGTATCATAACTCATCATTGGTCCAAAAATAAATTTACATTCACTTATACCTAGCTCTAATGTGCTAAACTCGACGTTCTTTAAATTTTGTGTTTCGGGGTTACTATTCATTACACTATTCAAGTCAATTTGTTGACTTTTTAAGGCTTAATAGGTATGGGAATTCCAACTTCACCCACATACCAAATTTTGGTCACTAAATTTGTTAGTTTTAGTTGTTTACTCAAATTTTAAGTCTTTTAGGCAATTTTGCAAATTTTCAGTTTTTGTGTCTTAAGTTGCACTGTTCCATTGGTCATTTTTCTGTTAGAATTTGGCAAAACTTCCTTCATAGAAAATGTTTCCTATTGTCTTAACTTTATTCTCCCTTTTGAATCACTCTAATTGGAGTTTTGTAGCTCAAGTTATAGCCATTTGAACCATGGCTGCCGGATTGGACTTAACCCAGATTTCTGGGCAAATTCTGGTTCTGGCAGTTTTAGGTTACCAACTTTGGGTGGCCAAATGACTTAGTTAATAGCATAATTTGGGTTTGTGTTCTTCATGAAAGTTTTAGGTCTATATCTCAACTGTCTACTGGTAAAATTTCAGGTTATTTAGACCTGCCTAGCTTAAGTTATGGCTAAATGAACAAACATTATTTATTTGGTCATTTTGTACAGGTCAGACTGAGAAAATCCGGATTTGGTCAATTTGTTCACTAGGTTTTGGTCACTTTTTAGGCATGATTCCCAAATGAAAATTGTGTCATTTTGTGTCTATTTTCATTCCCAATTGGTCTCATATCAATTGGACTTGTAAATTTTCAGTTTTGGTCCCTCAAAGGGACCTTGGTCCTGTTGTCTGCAGCATGACCACATTGAATCCGAATTTAAACTCAACTCCAACACTTCCAACACACTTCATTTGGTCATAAATGACTATTTCTCACCTCAAACTAGGCCAAACACATCATTTCACCATTTCTCCAAATTTTTTCTCCCAAACCCTAGGTTCAAAACCCTAACTTCCATGTTTAGCTCATTTGTTGAATTCTAAATGCATATTTAGTATTTATACACTCATTCACACTTAACTAATTCATAATTTGTATCAAAATTATCCATCCTCAAACCTAAACCCTAGCTGCCCACATTTCTATTTGGTCCACCATGCTTGATTTTATTCACTCATTTGTTAATTACAAGTGTAACTTAGCTACTTAAACATAAATTCAAAGAGAGAATGAAGGAAGAATACCAACCTTAAGTGAGCAGAATTTTTATCTCCAATTCTTCAAACTTTGCTTGATTTATTTACTCCCAATCTTCTTATCAAAGCTCAAACACAAGTTTTAGTTAAGGGATGTAGGGATTTCATGGCAAAATTGTTAGTAGTATGCCCTAGAGCATATCATTTAGTATGTATCTTGTACATATTTTTATTAATAAAAGGCATTTCCACTTTTTCGTTTACATAATATATTTATGTGTAATAGAAAAAGTCCATTGATATTTTGTTAGAAATATTATTCTTAAGTTGTTAAGAATATGAGTGACAATATTTCTAGCACAAAGTATCATAAATAGGTTCACAATCGAGGATACTTCATAATAAGGACATGACTTATCCAGAAAGATTGTATTCATGTTTGTTCCCAAGTTATTTATATGAGATATAAATAAGATGGAATGGTGAGTCTCATGCCATATAACAAACATGATAGGCACTTATAAATGATAAGTAGGCCGAACCAGTGACACTTATGACAAGCACATGGAGTTTACTCTTGTCAATGTTTTGTCATAAATCATATCAGTGCATATAATCTTTAGACTGAGATAGCATGATTATCTTGTATATAGGTAGTTTGAGTTTGATATCGCTTTCATACTTGTCTTGTGTATGGGTATATGGGCATGTGTTGGCTCCTACTAGTTATATATGGAGGTAGGTGTTGATCAAGATGGAATCTGTTCTCTAAGTAAATAGAGATAAAATCCTATGTTCATTTAATTGTTCTTGATGTTTCAAGTTCTGGCCAGACAGATAGATTTATTCGTAAAAGAGTTTCGATGAGAGAAATCTTTTAATCAAGAACTGGAATTAAAAGAGAACATAATATTCATAGCAAATGGAGTTTGACATAAACCATGACTCCAGCTTGAGTTGGGATTTTGTAACAGAGAGATTCTAGTGCATGGTAACATATGATTATAGGTTCATTTAAGGTAAATCTTATTACTAATTGGGTGGCCATGGCATGCTATGCTAGGTGTTAACCATGTCTATGAGGTTCATAAAATGATTTAGAGAAATCATTTATGGTAAGAAAGAGTTCTGATGATATTAAGAGTTGATATCATGTCTCATTGTCAATTAGTGATGAGCCTAGTAAGTCACACACATACACAAGTTATCACCTATTTAAATATGATTTAATTAATTAATTAAAGAGTTTAATTGATTAATTAAATAGGTTTGGTTTGCAATTAAATTGCAAAGTCCCTAGCATGACTTGAAACCAAATCTAGATTATTGGATGTGTAGTATAAATTAAATTTATATTTAAAGTGTTTAAATATGAATTTAATTAATGAGAAATTAATTAATAGAGATTAATTAATTAATTTATATTTGATATAAATTAATTAGAAGAAGAAAATAATTATTTTGGGTTAAGAACTCAAAATTAAGACACAGGGGCATTTTGGTCATTTCACAGTGTGACACGTGGCACCATGAGATGGTGACACATGGGATTACACATAAGCTTGCCAAATGTTTTTTAATCATGTAAGATAATTAAAATCAAGATTAAATATAGGTTTGACACTTGGCACAATGTGATTGGATCACTTAAACCTAGAGCTAATCAAAATGTGACATGTGGCTAGGGTTTAATGTGTTAACCTAGCTATTTAAGTGTGGTTATCAAAAGAAAAAATAACCAGTAGCCTCTCCTCTCATTTGTCACGCCACTTTGAGCCTTTCCAACTATTCTTCTTCATCTCTCATCAATTCAAAGAGATTAGCCATCAATCTCTTGAATTAAGAACACTAGAAATTGTTTCTAGTGTCCTGTTTACATCTCTAATCTCTTAAAAGGCAGAACTTGAATTTCTAATTAATAGAAAAGGCTTTAGAAGCTGTTCAAGGGCTGCCATAGGTGTTCTTGGTGTGGACAAGCTAGAGGGACAACATCTGGTGTCTTGAAGACGAATCTCAAAGGCGCATACGCTGCAAAGACATCAAGAGGTTAGTGTAATCGTTCTTGATTTAATCTAGGGTTCTAAAATTAATCTGATTAATTTTAAAATCTTAAATGGCAAATACAGATCCAAAAACATATTAAAAGAGTTTTAATATGTTGTTTATCATTGAAATCAAATAGATAAAAATAAATCTTGCATGGTGCATGTGACCCTAGGTGAAAATTTTTTAATTCAATGGTATAAACTTGTGTTTTTCACGCTTCCGTTCCTTCAATTGGTATCAGAGCCACTATATTTGCCATTTAGATTGTTGATTATATAATTTAATTGTGTGTTTGATCTTGAGATCAAGTGATCCATTGCTGGTTGGACCAAGAGGTGTGGCGGCACACATGGTGAAGCCACCATTGGTGGCGGCAACAATGGTTCCATGGGTGGTTCAAGGTTTGGCTTTTAATTCTGCAATTGTTGTATGATCTAAGGCCTATTCTTTGACTAATTAAAGTGTTTAATTAGTTGTTTTAATCACACAATTAAATTATGATTCAAATCAGAATTTTAAAAAATTGTTTGAATGTGATTCAAATATGAATTTTAAAAGTTGTTTGATTGTGATTCAAATCTGAATTTTTAAAGTTGTTTGAATCATATTTAAATCTGATTTTTTAAAATTGATTCAATAAAATTCAGATCTGATTTTTTAAAAAATATTTGAATGTGATTCAAATCTGATTTTTTAAAAAATGTTTGAATGTGATTCAAATCTGAATTTTTGAAGTTGTTTGAATGTGATTCAAATCTGAATTTTTAAATTTGTTTGAATGAGATTCAAATCTGAATTTTTAAATTTATTTGAATCATATTCAAATCTGGATTTTTAAGTTGAATATGAGATATTCAATTTAATATAAGTATGTATGTTTTATTTAATTGTTAAATAGTGATATGCATGATGGATGATCATGGACTATAAAAGACCAATGTGATTGGATTTATTTCTTTTATGTTTCTTTGGGATTGTAAATTAATTAATTTATTTTAATTTATTTTGGGCATGTATTATTAAGTTTGTAATAATTTTTGGGTTATAATTTCATTTATTTAAGTTCTTGTAAATTCGCCTTGGTATGCCAAGGATTACTATGTAATATTGGATTGCAAGAAGTTCAAGGAGGTCAAGAGCATTGGTAGGACCAGTGGGAGGAATTCAAGATCAAGTGTTGATTATGTACTCCTTCAGCAACTCTTGTAAAATGAATGAATGAAATGCACCTAGGAATGCCCTGATTCAATTCTTGGTGGCTCAGAATTGAATCCCTTAGAAAGTCCATGATCATACCATATTTACTGCTTATCCATGAATGCATGAGATGTATGAGAATGTATGCAATTAGATGATATATGCATGCTAAATGGATAATGTGCAAAGTGAGACCTTAATAGTAATTAGGATGGCTATAAAATCTTCCAAACAAATGATTAAGTTGGAAATGGTATAATTAAAGTAATTATAACATAAGCCCTCCATTGGGGCAATTATTTTAAGAAATTTTAAATAGTTGCATGAGATGCAATTAATTTAAGAGATTTTCTTAAGAATAATTGTTAAGCATGAGATGTTGTAAATATGTAAATGGTTTGGTGGCCAATATTGGATGTACCTGAGGACATTAAAATTATTTGCATAATTACTGGCTCAATGGGATCAACTTAACTAATACAAGATAAGTCAATAATTGATGTACCTGAGATTTTGAGCATTAGGGGCTAGGTAAAGGATTGAACCTCACATGAGATGTGATGGGCAAGGAGTTGCTCACTTATAGTTTATTGTAATTCCAATAATGGATGTACCTGAGGATGATCAATAGAATTATAAGAATTCAATCACCCACTAGAAATCCATCCAACTAGGATTTCCGTTTTCTACTTTGGAAGTGTAGGATTCGCTAAGTTAGTGGGAGGACCAATTTGATTAAAAGACCATAATCATTTTGGTTAATTACATGATATATTTACTAATTAATCTGGTTATTTTCTGCGATTAATTTTACGATAAAAATGAGCATAAAACAACCACCACCATCCAATATCCTTGCAAGCATACTTGATCACAACAGTTGACAGGACCTAATCATGCGATTGGCTAAGAAATTTGAAACTTGTCCTGAATCTTGAACATATAGGATATGTTCTAGATTCAAATGTTCCTGGTCCCTTACCTCCAGAGGCCACACAAGAGGAACATGAAACTTTGGACAAGTGGAAGGAGCATGATATGAGAGCTAAGTGTTACATGCTTGCTTCTATGAGTAATGAGTTACAGAAGCAACATGAAAACATGCAGAGTGCGAGTGAGATCCTCCTTCACCTACAAGAGTTGTATGGTGATCACAGCAGGAATGCTAGGTATGAGATATCTAGACAGCTATTCCGTATGAGGATGTTTGAGGGACAGAATGTTGGGGATCATGTCCACAAGATGATTCGGCTGATTGAGCAGTTGGAACATCTTGACTTCAACATGGATTTCCAACTACAAACAGATTTGATCCTTCAGTCCCTTCCTGAGTCTTTTAGAAATTTTGTGACAAATTTCCATATGACTAAACAGGTATGCACCTTAGCTGGTTTACTCAACATGCTGGTTATTGCCCAAAAGAATATACTGGGCAATAAAGGAAAAGAGGTAGCTTTGATTGCATCTTCTTCTACTGGAAAGTCCAATAAGAAGAAGGGCAATAAGAAAAAGAAACTTCAGATTCCTGGTCCTTCCAAGAAAATAGCTAAACAGAAAAGGAAGACTAAAGCTGATGTAGGCAAAGGAAAGTGTTTCCACTGCCAACAGGAAAGTGTTTCCATTGCCAGTAAGAAAGTGTTTCCACTGGCCAGAGTATAGCAATCTAAAAGAATGCAATGCCATGGTGAAAACCAACTCAAGTTCAAAATATATTTGGCACTTAAGGTTATGTCATGTTGCAGAAGATAGGATTGCAAAATTGGAGAAAATGGGGATTCTATCCTCGTTGGGCTCTGAGCCTACTCCAACTTGTGAATCTTGCCTTCAGGGCAAAATGACTAGATCACCCTTTGTTGGACAAGGGCTAAGAGCTGAAAATATTTTGGAGCTAATACATAGTGATGTATATGGTCCATTTAAAGAAATGGCTAGAGGGGGCTTTTATTATTTTATTACCTTTACTGATGATAAATCAAGGTTTGGGTATTTGTATTTGATGAAATACAAACATGAATCTTTTGAAAAGTTCAAAGAATTCAAATTTGAAGTAGAAAATCAAACAGGAAAGAGTATTAAAGCTCTTCGATCAGATCGTGGAGGTGAATATTTGAGTACTGAATTTGATGAATACTTGAGAGAGCATGGCATTGTTTCTTAGCTGACTCCTCCAGGAACGCCATAATTGAATGGTGTATCTGAAAGGAGAAATCGTATCCTATTGGATATGGTACGTAGTATGATGAGCTATACTGATATGCCAATCTTCTTTTGGGGATTTGCATTAGAATCAGCTTTGTATATTCTGAATTGGATTCCATCAAAATCAGTTTCTTCCCCACCTTATGAGATATGGCATGGAAGAAAATCAAGTCTTAAGCATGTTAAGATTTGGGGTTGTCCAGCTTATATCAAAAAGCTGAACACTGATAAATTAGAGACCAGATCAGAAAAAGGTCGATTTGTTGGATATCCAAAAGATAGTTTTGGATATTATTTTTATTTGCCTACTTTACAAAAGGTTGTGATAAGTAGAGATGCCACATTTCTTGAACAACAGTATGTTCAAGAAGGAGGCAAAGGAAGGCAAATAGAGTTAGAATTGGAGAATTCTGACCAACCAACAGATCAGATGGATATAGATCCATCTAGTCAACCTATACCCATTGATGAAACATCTACAGCTGTT
Source organism: Hevea brasiliensis (assembly GCF_030052815.1). NCBI lineage: Eukaryota > Viridiplantae > Streptophyta > Magnoliopsida > Malpighiales > Euphorbiaceae > Hevea > Hevea brasiliensis. The sequence continues at coordinate 83,592,450 of NC_079501.1, forward strand.
CCTCGTAGAACAACCAGGGTATCTCACCCACCAGTGAGATATGGTTTTATTCATGAAGAAGAACAAGAGTTGTCTACTCATGAAGAAGTGGATCATGGAGATGATCCACTTACCTATGAAGAAGCTATATCAGATATAGACTCTTCAAAATGGATTGTTGCTATGAAATCTAAGATTGATTCCATGTATAAGAATCAAGTTTGGGATCTTGTTGACCCACCTGAAGCTATTGTACCTATAGGGAACAAATGGGTTTTCAAGAAGAAAATTGGTTCTGATGGAAAGGTAGAGACCTATAAGGCAAGGCTAGGTCTCTTAACTAATTTGAGTTTAAATTGACTTCTCAACCCTTCCCGAGAAGGTCACCCATCGCTGTGACTCTCGGCTCGTTTAACTTATTATGTTCTGTTTTTCTTATTTATACTTAACTAATTACCGATTACTAATTATTTGTGTTTATAGCTTATCTAGTTGTCTTGAGTGTGGTTCTAATCCCCTTAATTTTCAGAACCGACTCCGGTCACAGGAATAGTGAAATATACCAGGCTATACAAATAAGGTGTTACAATTCTCCCCCCCTTAAAATAAATTTCGTCTCGAAATTTTACCTGGTATCAATCTCTGAACAGCTGTGGGTGTTGTCTCCTCATGTCCTCCTCTCGTTCCCAAGTAGCTTCTTGGCCCGAATGATGGTTCCACAGCACTTTTACTAACGGGATCTGCTTGTTCCGTAGCTGCTTCACCTCATAAGCCAGAATCTCTATGGGTTCTTCTTTATATGTGAGGTCTGGATTCACTTTAATTTCTTCGACTAGTAGTACATGAGATGGGTCTAATCGATACCTCCTCACCATAGACACATGGAAGACATTATGTATCTTCTCCAACTCTGGAGGTAGTGCCAAACGATATGCCAAAGGACCCACTCTTTCCAGAACCTCATATGGCCCAATGAAACAAGGACTCAGTTTCCCCTTTCTGCCGAATCTCATAATTCTCTTCTAAGGAGAAACCTTGAGGAATACTTTCTCACCCACTGCATACTCAATATCCCTTCTCTTCATATCAATATAGGACTTCTGACGGTCTGATGTAGTCTTAAGTCGATCTCTGATCAATCTGATTTTCTCTTCAGTTTGTTGAATAATTTCTGGCCCAATCATCTTTCTCTCACCCATGTCATCCCAACACAACGGGGTTCTACATTTTCTGCCATACAAAGCTTCATATGGAGGCATCCCAATGCTTGATTGGTAGCTGTTGTTGTAAGCAAACTCAATCAAAGGCAAGTGTGTCTCCCAACTGCCCTCAAACTCAATCACACAAGCCCGTAGCATGTCCTCCAAGATCTAAATTACCCTCTCAGATTGGCCATCTGTCTGTGGGTGGAATGCCATACTGAAGTTCAATCTAGTTCCTAGGGCTCTCTAAAGACTACCCCAGAATCTAGAAGTGAACCTAGGATCTCTGTCTGATACGATGGATACTGGCACTCCATGTAGTCTCACAATCTCATCAATGTACAACTTGGCCAATCTTTCTAAACTGTAGTCCATCCGAACTGGCAGAAAATGAGCAGACTTGGTCAGTCTGTCAACAATGACCCATACTGCATCATGACTCTTCTGTGTCCTCGGAAGTCCCATCACAAAATCCATTGTTATTCTCTCCCATTTCCACTCTGGTACAGGTAGTGGATGTAACAACCCAGTGGGTACTTGATGCTCTGCCTTTACTTGCTGATAAGTTAGGCATTTAGAAACAAACTCTGCCACATCTCTTTTCATACCCATCCACTAGTAATGCTCCTTTAGCCCCTTATACATTTTTGTGCTACCAGGGTGCATGGAAAAAGAAGACTCATGTGCTTCCTTCAAAATGATCTGCCTCAAAAACATCATTGGAAACACACATTCTACCTCGGTGTAGTAGTAGACCGCCATCTCTGATTGAGAATTCTGGTTTCTTGCTCTACCGGACTTCTTTCAACAGCTTCTGATACCTTTCATCATTCTGAGCAGCCATTTTGATCTGATCAATCAACACTGGCTGTACATGCCATGCAACTACTGTCTGCCCATCATCATTAATCTCTAAGCTGGCATGCCATGATCTTAACTCATGTACCATAGACAAAGGTGTAACCCGTAGACTTGCCATAGTCTTGCAACTTAAGGCATCAGCCACAACATTAGCTTTCCCTGGCTGATAGTCTATCAGACAATCATAGTCTTTTATTAACTCTAACTATCTCCTTTGTCTCAAATTCAGCTCTTTCTGGGTACCCAAATACTTCAAACTCTTATGACTGTATAGATGTAGCACTTCTCCCCATACAAATAGTGTCTCTAGATCTTAAGAGCAAACACAATAACTGCAAGCTCCAAGTAATGTGTCGGATAGTTCCTCTCAGGCGGTTTTAGCTGGCGTGATGCATAAGCAATGACATTTCGATCTTGCATCAACACACAACCTAACCCATTATGAGAAGCATCACTATAAACTGTATATTCTTTACCCGGTGTAGGTAAAGTCAGGACTAGAGCTTCAGTCAAACATTTCTTCAATTTATCAAAACTTTGTTGGCATTTATCCGTCCACTGAAATTTTAAATCTTTTCTAAGCAGCTTAGTCAATGGAGATGCCAACATGGAGAATCCCTTCACAAATCGACGGTAGTATCCAGCTAAACCCAGAAAACTACGAATCTCTGTGATATTTTTGGGTGTCCTCCAATTAAGGACAGCTTCTATCTTACTTGGATCTACCTTGATGCCCTCTTCTGATACTACATGCCCCAAGAAAGATATTTCCTTCAGCCAAAATTCACACTTCGACAATTTGGCATATAGCTATTTCTCCTTCAAAGTCTGTAGTACAATCCGCAGATGTCTATCATGCTCTTCTACACTCCTCAAATAGACCAATATATAATCAATAAATACCACAACAAACTGGTCGAGGTATGGTTTGAAGATAGTGTTCATCAGATCCATAAAAGCAGCTGGAGCATTAGTTAACCTGAATGGCATGACCAAGAACTCAGAATGGCCATAGCGGGTTCTGAAGGCAGTTTTAGAAATACTCTGCTCTTGTACTTTCACCTGATAATAACCTGATCTCAAGTTAATTTTGGAGAACACAGCTGCACCCCTCAACTGATCAAACAAGTCATCAATACGGGGTAATGGATATCTATTCTTTATTGTCACCTTATTCAACTGCCGATAGTCAATGCATAACCGGAGAGTGCCATCCTTCTTCTTTACAAACAACACTGGCGCTCCCCAAGGTGACACACTAGGGCGGATAAAGCCCTTGTCAAGCAGCTCTTGCAACTGCACTTTCAACTCTTTCAATTCTGCTGGTGCCATTCTATATGGTGTTATCGAGATTGGATCCACACCAGGCATAACATCAATTTCAAACTACACCTCTCTTTCTGGAGGTAATCCTGGCAATTCATCAGGAAACACATCCGGAAAGTCACATACCGTAGGGATGTCCCTCAGTGCTGGACTCCCCACTTGGGTGTCTATCACATGTGCCAAGTATGATTCACACCCCTTTCTGATCATTCTTCTGGCTAGTGCAACCGAAATAATGTTTGATGGCAGTAAATGCCTCTCCCCATATATTATCACATCACCGTACAGAGGGAGACCAAAAGTGACTGTCTTCAGTCTACAGTCAATCATGGAGTGATGCCTGGCTAACCAATCCATGCCCAAGATAATATCATAATCTCTGAAGGGCATTTCAATCAAATCTGACAGGAAAACATGCCCTTGGATCACCAAAGGACAGTCTCTATAGATTCTGTTGACCCGAACCTCTTATCCTAACGGACTAGTTACTAGCACTTCAAAACCCATTTGGACACATGGAGCAGCAAGTGAACTAACTATGCTAGCACTAACATATGAGTGGGTTGAACCCGGATCAAACAACACAAATACTTCTTGATCAGAGATAGAGAATGTACCAGCTACCACATCGGAAGTCTCAGCCTCTTCTCGCTGTCTCATCGTGTAAACTCTGGCTGAAGCACTTTCTTGTGCTGACTAACCAACAGTACCCTAAATGCCTGAAGCAGTGACTCTACCTCTGCCTCTTCCTCTGCCAACTGATTGTGAACCTCTGGGAGCAGGACTCTGAATAGATACTTCTGCAGTCGTAGGAGCTGGACCATACTTAGGAGCACTAGTGCAGTCTTTAGCAAGATGGCCCTTGCCTCCACAGTTAAAATAGGCTCCTGTAGCCCAATTTCTCCCTCATGAATCTTGCCACAAGTCTCACAGGGGCGAGCAGGATATGAACCCTGCTCTACTGCTGACTAGACCTAGGGAGTCTCTGTCTAGAGAATCGGCCCCTTCCAAATCTTCCACCTTGACCTCTGCTAGGTCCACCAAATTTCTTCCTCTTCCCAGAAGTACCACCAGAACTTGGCTCTACTGACTTTTCCCCTTTGTCTTTCTCTGATTTTTCAACTTTTTCTGATTTTTCTTTTGTTGGGGTCACTTCTGATTCAATCCTTTCTAGCTCAAGTGCTTGAGACATGAGTTCTGAGAAGTTGCTGTGTCTGAATCCCACTACTTGCAATCTCAAACTAGGCTTCAAACTAGTCTCAAATCTCTTGCACCTTTCCTTGCTGGTAGAAAGGAGACTCCCAGCATAGTGGCTTAAGCAGGAGAACTCCCTCTCAAACTCTGCCACTGATCTGTTCCCTTGTTTCAGGCTCAGAAATTCTTATAACTTTTGATCCACATATTGCTTTTTGGACGTATTTTTGCCTGAATTCTCTGATGAAGTCATCCCAGGTCAGTACTGGTGGTTCAGCTAAGCTGTGAGGGATGGTCTTCCACCAATTATACGCATCCCCTTGCAGTAGTGACACGGAGTATTCAAATTTCAACTCATTTGGGCAGTGCAGCTTCTTAAACACTCTATCCATCCTTTCAAGCCATTGCTCTGCCTCAAGCGGGTCTACTGTACCCTTAAATTCTGTAGCCCCATACTTCAATAACTTATCATACTGTCTGGTTGGAGGCAGTGGTTGAGCCACAGGTGTCTGGGGTGGAGCTTGAGTAGGCGTACCCCCAGCCATTTGTTGAAACATCGCAGCCATCTGTTGTGCAAACTGTGCAGGAAACTGCGGCATTTGTGGGGCTGGTGCTACTGATCCACTGACATTCTGTAAAGCTGGGGCTTCCCCTTGTGCCTCAACCTCAACAGATTGCTCGACTGAGCAATCCCCTTTTTCCATTTCAGTATGAAGTTAGGGTATCTCCTGAACAAATAACATAAGGAGATTTCCCTTCATTAGTTCATATTTATGACGTAATGCACTGTATGTAACAAATATGGATATTGAGCAGTTGTACTTAACAAGGAAAGACACAAATTCTCAAGTTAAAACATACTTCAAAAATTTTGCTCTGATACCACTAAAACATGTCACACCTTACCCCTCTGTAAGGCAAAACATGATCCCGTAGAATACCTAATGAACTATCAAACTTCACCTACCGATAACTCATTAAGTACCCTACAAGGGATTTTAAAACAATTTTCTTACTTTTATAAGTGGTGAGCATTTTCTAATAGGTATTAAAATCATTTAATTAAAGTGGAAAACTAGTTAAAATTTTTGGCCCATTTTATTTTTTCGCAAATTTTATAAAAATTTCGGCAGAGTGCCGTCTGTATTTTGAGAAAACAGTTCTTCAAATACCTGTAAAAAGCACTTCTAATAATTTATCTCAACAATTTCAACAACTCCACAACAATCCCAACCAATTTCTCAAGTTTCAAAATTCAACAATCCTCATTTCTCAATTTTCAAAAATTTAGTAATCATCAAGATACTGTCAATCAATTTCATTCATTCATATTTCATTAAAGATAAACAATTTATATATATACATCATACTAAAAATTTACATTAAAAGAAATTCAAACTAAATTTTATTACAAACTTTATACAAACTTTGTACAAGCTGCTCAAGACCAATTTTATATGTCCATACATTTACGTGCATTACATATATCAAAATAAATATTTACAGTCAAGTTATAAATTATACCCAATAACTTCAAGCAGGTAGGTCCTCAATCCTTAGCAACTCAGTCTGCTGCTCCTCTAGTCTCTAAATCTGTGATAGCAATAACAGCCATCGTTGAGTACTAGGACTCAGTGGTGCACAACATACTAAAATAATCTTTATGCAGAGTTTAAATCATATTTATTCAAAAATTGGACTGAACATGAGAATTAAATACAAAACATGGATTATGAGATTTTAATCCAAACAATTTCATTTTGAAGTATCAAATCACTTTTCATAAAACCCACAGTTACATCATGCCATTCAAAACAAATATAATCTCAATAGCCAGAGGCTAAGGAGAAGTCACATCACAAGGCTAGCTACCTCAAATATATGGATATCCATTCAATTTCTTCTTCTACTGGCACACACCTCAACACTTCAGCCAGAGAAGGAATCAAAATTCGAAATTGATTACCCCCACTAGTCATGCTAGTGAGGTGTTCAAATATATGGTCATGACACTGTGGTTTCAAAACTTATCTTAACAATTTACTAAACATTGCCATTTCAAATATACACAAATAACTTTCAACAATTTAAATCAAAAGCATCATAAATATTTCATCATATAATGTCACAATTCAATATTTCAAATTATTCAAAACAATATGCAGAAGATAATTTACAAAAATTATACGTTGTGCACAAACCTTAAGCGAGTCGCCTCTTGGCCTTGATTCGATTCCTCGGGTTCTTTCCCGGTGTTCTTTTTCACTGAAACACACAGTTTCACAATGTTTCAGTATCATAACTCATCATTAGTCCAAAAATAAATTTACATTCACTTATACCTAGCTTTAATGTGCTAAACTTGACGTTCTTTAAATTTTATATTTTGGGGTTACTATTCATTACACTATTCAAGTCAATTTGTTGACTTTCTAAGGCTTAATAGGTATGGGAATTCCAACTTCACCCGCATACCACATTTTGGTCACTAAATTTGTTGGTTTTAGTTGTCTACTCAAATTCTAAGTCTTTTAGGCAATTTTGCAAATTTTCAGTTTTTGTGTCTTAAGTTGCACTGTTCCATTGGTCATTTTTCTGTTAGAATTTGGCAAAATTTCCTTCATAGAAAATGTTCCCTATTGTCTTAACTTTATTCTCCTTTTTGAATCACTCCAATTGGAGTTTTGTAGCTTAAGTTATAGCCATTTGAACTATGGCTGCCGGATTAGACTTAACCCAGATTTCTGGGCAAATTTTGGTTCTGGCAGTTTTAGGTTACCAACTTTGGGTGGCCAAATGACTTGGTTAATGGAATAATTTGGGTTTGTGTTCTTCATGAAAGTTTTAGGTCTATATCTCAACTGTCCACTGGTAAAGTTTCAGGTCATTTAGACCTGCCTAGCTCAAGTTATGGCTAAATGAACAAACACTATTTATTTAGTCATTTTGTACAGGTCAGACTGAGAAAATCTGGATTTAGTCAATTTGTTCACTAGGTTTTGGTCACTTTTTGGGCATGATTCCCAAATGAAAATTGTGTCATTTTGTGTCTATTTTCATTCCCAATTTGTCTCATACCAATTGGACTTGTAAATTTCAGTTTTGGTCCCTCAAAGGGACCTTGGTCCTGCTGCCTGCAGCATGACCACATTGAATCCGAATTTAAACTCAACTCCAACACTTCCAACACACTTCATTTGGTCACAAATGACCATTTCTCACCTCAAACTAGGCCAAACACATCATTTCACCATTTCTCCAAATTTTTTCTCCCAAACTCTAGGTCCAAAACCCTAACTTCCATGTTTAGCTCATTTGTTGAATTCTAAATGCATATTTAGTATTTATACACTCATTCACACTTAACTAATTCATAATTTGTATCAAAATTATCCATCCTCAAACCTAAACCCTAGCTGCCCACATTTCTATTCGGTCCACCATGCTTGATTTTATTCACTCATTTGTTAATTATAAGTGTAACTTAGCTACTTAAACATAAATTCAAAGAGAGAATGAAGGAAGAATACCAACCTTAAGTGAGCAGAATTTTTATCTCCAATTCTTCAAACTTTGCTTGATTTATTTACTCCCAATCTTCTTATCAAAGCTCAAACATAAGTTTTAGTTAAGGGATGTAGGGATTTCATGGAAAAATTTAGGGTTTAAGGGAGCTTTAGGTGGGCTTCAATGAAGGTTTCATGAAGAAAATGAAAGGGATGGGAGAGAGAGAGTGCACGGCATTGAAGATAAAGAAGAAGACCAAATTTTTTCTTTTCTCTTTTTGTCTTTTTAATTGTTAGAAATTATCCCAAAATTTTAATTTTTTAAAATAAAAATTTATTGCATCATGCTTATGTCACCACATGATGTCATTACCTTTTCAACTTTTCTTTTTCTTTTTTTTCATTTATTTTTTTATTAGTTCTTTAATTTAATTCCCGACTCCGAAATTTTCTTTTCTCCAATTTTATTTGACAATCAGGTCAGGAGTCAGCTCTCGGGGTCAATTGACCAAATTGCCCCTTGCCGGTTCAACCCGATTTGCAAATAATTCAATATTTCTTTCGGCTCCCTGACCTAATTATTTGACTGGCTTAACAACCTTTTTCCGTGATTTTCTCTTTTCCAATGTGTTCGTAATGGTCCTAAGGACCGCAGAGTCACATTTTACGGTTCGAAATTTGAGTTTAAATTGACTTTGCAACCCTTCCCGAGAAGGTCACCTATCGCTGTGACTCTCGGCTCGTTTAACTTCTTATGTTCTGTTTTTCTTATTTATACTTAACTAATTGGCAATTACTAATTATTTGTGTTTATAGCTTATCTAGTTGTCTTAAGTGTGGTTCTAATCCCCTTAATTGTCCGGACCGACTCCGGTCACTGGGATAGCGAAATATACCAGGCTATACAAATAGGGGTGTTACAATCTCATCTCGATTCCCGCTCTATTATGTTATCTCATTGGCTCGTTTCGTAGCCCAACCTTGTAACTTATTCCTCTGACCTACTATTTGACCTTTTATTATTTTTATTTGCTCGAAAAAAACTTTCACGTTAAGATAGTTCTACCAATATCTTTTAAGTTACCTATGAGTTGCCCACAACCAGGACACCTACTTTCGAAGGAAATGAAAACTAAGAAGAAATAAATAAAGTTTACGAGTGAATAAAAGAAGTAGACTTAGGATATAACACCCCTATGTTCGGTAATGCGTTCTACTGTTCCGGTAATGGGTGTTAGTCCGGACAGCTTGGATGCCTAGAACTACATTTAATTGTTAGTGAGGAGACATAAAATAATGAAATACAAGAAAAGAAAATACAAGAAAAACAAAAAAAAATAATAGCAATGAAATGAAACTAAGTTAAACGAGCCAGCACCGCAGCGATGGGTGACTGCACGGGGAAGTTACGGCGTAGGCAATAGCCGACCCCAGGACTGCAGGAAACCCTCGGAATTTAGTTTTGAGACATAATTAAAGACTTATTGAAGTATAAATGTCATTAGAAATATCAAAGAAAAATTAATTAATTAGTACAAAGAAAAACGAGAAATCGAGAAAATGATAAAACTTGGTGTTATCGAAAAATCGGGAATGCAACCCAAATAGGGGCATTGTGGTCATTTGACATCCCAAGTTGCCTTTTGACCTAAACATCCATTAAAAATAAATGATATTACACTTGGAAAATATCATGAAAAATTAAAAGGGTGGTACATAATCTAAATAGTAAAAGATATGAGGAAAATGTGGGAAATTGGAAACTTTGGATTAATTAATACTTTAACCATACTTAGTGCTCCACTAAGTGAAGTTAATGGACATATAATATAGTATATTGGGACAAAGAATCTGTCATCTTCAACCTCCCAAACAAACCAGCCGAAAATCCTCCCAAGCTTTCATCCATGGCCACCCACTTCCCAAGCATAAATCTCCATGATCAAGCCATGCTTTCCACAACTTGTCTTCATTAAAGTTTATCCCCACCTTGCAAGCAAGAATTTGATAGTAATTTCAAGAGGAATAGGTGAAGTTTGGTCAAGCTCACAAGGGGTAAGTATCCATTTCTTCAACTTTTCTTTGTTAAAGTTTGTGTGGGTGTTGAGATAAGTTGATATATGGAAGAAAAGTTGAAGTTTGGTAAGTTAGGGTGCTGCTCCATTTCGACAGCCATGGAGGTTTAATATGTAACTTGTTTTCTTCATGTAATTGGTGATTTGGGGTGTTGATTTAAATGTTTAGTTGTATTGAAGTTGAATTCCATGTATAAAGTTTGATTTGTAAGCTTGAAAAGTAAAAATGGAAGTTGATGTGTATGTGTAATTTTTGGGCAGCCTCAAAATGGAAATTCGTAAGGTTCAAATTCATGAAATGTTGTTGAAATATTGTACAAAAGAATGGCAGCATATATGTGTGTGGAATTGTAACACTCTCACTGTAGCAATTCTATACATTCTACTGTTCCGATGACTGGTGTCGGTCCGGACAGTTAGAACATCTGGAAAAATAATTAGACTAGAGTGAGGAGTCATAAATAACTCAAATATTAATAAGAAAAATTTAGGAAAAAATTTAGAAATAAAATACAATCAAGTTAAATGAGCCGGTGCCCTAGCGATGGGTAACCCAGTGAGAAGTTGCGGTTCTCGCAACTAGGAGCCCTAGACCCAGGAGAAAATTTATAAAATAATTTTTGAGACTCCAGAGAAGAGTCATTGAGGTTTCTATGGCATTAGAATGCTAAGAAAAGGTTTAGAAAAAATTTTCAATCGGTACAGACAATTTTAGTCTGTTAAGCCAAACGGAGGGCATTTTGGTCATTTCGTCTTCGGAGATGATTTTTGACCAACTTGTCTAATTAAGTAAATAATTATTATGACATAAAATAGGAATAAATATTGATGAAAAAATAAATTAAAAATGAGTAAAAGAAAGAAGAAAGAAAGATAAACCGACAACTCGGTAAGAGCAAAATTTGGTCAATTAAATTTGAGGGTCCAATATTGACCAAAAGTGATGATTATTAATTTAATGAAGCTAAATTAATTTAATTAATTGAAATTATGAAAATTAAAAATAATTATTGAAAAGTCAAATTATAATGATTATAAACTTCAAAATAATTTCAAATTTGCCATTCTACTTATTTACCATATTGCCATTAAATATTTAATTATTATATAGGTTAATTATTGAACAAAAAATCTGCATTTTTTCCCTTCTTCTTCCCGTCCATTTGCTTTCTTCCCTTCTTCTCTAAAATTTTCCATTAAAACCTAAAATCCAAAGCTTAAAACCCTAAGTCTCAACCAAATTTTTTCTTAGAAAAATTATAGCCCACCCTAAACTAAAGCCTAATTAGTAGAAAGCACTCAAGAAAACCAAAAGAAATTGAGTTTGGGGCAAGAGGAATTTCAGCCAAGGTGGACCAAGAAGGAGCTTCAAGTTTTTGATTGATTAGAAGGTTGAACTGAAGTTGAGTGAAGCTAAGGAATAAGGTTAGTGCTAGAAATTCTCTTGGAATTTAAAATTTATGCAAGTTGATTTAGGGTTTGCTCAAATATGGAATTTTGTGTTGTGACTTGAATTTGATGATGTTGAGGTTGATTATGGACTATTAGAAGTGTTATAAATGTGAATTGAAGTTTGGAAGTTGGGTGAAATTGAAAATTGGGAGTGCTTCTCTTATGCAGGGAATTTGGACCTATGAGTCTAGGGTATTTTTTGACCTATAACTGAGGTTGTGTGACTCCAATTGGTATGAGGCCAATTGGAGGTGAAACTAGACACATAATGGCACAACTTTGGTGAAGAAACCATGCCCAGAAAACCAAACCAACTTGACCAAAAGTTTGCCCTAATCCGGGTGACCTGCAATCTGCCTGGGCAAAATGACCAAATGAACAGTATTTGGTCATTTGGCCATAACTCAATGTAGCAAGGTCCAATTGACCTGAAATTTTACCAGCAACAAGTTGAGATATAGACCAACAACTTTCATGAAGAAACCTGACCCAAATTATGACCATAACCTAGTCAAATTGCCAACCAAACTTGAGTTACCAAATCTGGCAGAAACAAGTTTACCCAGAATTTTGGGTTCTGCCCAATCCGGCCAGTCATGGTTTTTAGGCCATAACTTGAGCAACAAAACTCCAAATAGAGTAATTCAAAAAAGAAAATTCAACTAGACAAAATGAGGAACAACTTTCATGTTGATCAGTTTGCCAAATTCCCACTGCAAAATTAACCAATGGAACAGTAAAGACAAGGCATGAAAACTGAAAATTCTGCCCAATTAACATTAAGCTTGGAAATGGTATTGGCAACCAATACCAACAAATTTTGAATGCAAAATGTGGGATCTTGGTGTAATTAGAGTTAATATATCCATTAAGTATGAAAAAGTCAACATTTTGGTTGACTAGTAAGGTGAATAGTAATCAAAATGATTAGTAAATTAAGATGAAGACCTAGAACCAATTCTAAGCTTAAATGCTTAGAATTGTATGACAAATGTGGACTATGCATCCTAGTCAAAATTGTTAAAAAGAAATTAAGGCCATAAATTTGAAATCCATGAAATGTTCATGGATTACTTGAAACATGAAAAATAAGTCACCTAATTAATGTGAATAGATAGTTAGGGCTTATATGCCCATCACAAATGGAATTCATAAAATATTAGTAACTCAACTTGAAATATAAAATTTGTAATTACATAAGTAGATTTTTAAATGTATAAATGAGAAAGGAAAAATGTTTGAATACAATGGCACATGTGAACCATTGTTTAAAATTGTGATCATATAAATGATTAAATGAATGTAAGAATTATAATTGAAATTTATCATGAAATAATGAAGTCATAAAACACAATATATTAATATTTGATGATATTATGTGCCCTTGTATTGCCTAGACACGTGTGTCAGATTGGATAGATTGGCATGCCAATAGGGTATTGTTTTAGCAGTACTGCGAAAGGCTTTATGCCTGTATTCATGGCTTTATGCCCGTATTCATGGCTTTATGCCCGCATTCATGGCTTTATGCCTGCACTCATGGCTTAATGCCCGATTATGTGATATCATGGCTTTTTAGCCATACTAACTGCATACGTGGTTGACGTTCTGCGTCCCATGGTATGACAGCCCGAGGCATCGCGGTGTCCAGTGCCAACGACCCGTTATCCAGTTTAGTCAGCCTGTCATAGGTTACTTGGGCAGTGAAATTTATTGAAATAAGTTGAGAATATTAGTAATAAAAAAAATATTAGAAATTAAATAAATGAGTAAGATGACCTAAAATAAGTTAGAATAGTTATTTATTAGAAAGAATCGAAATGAACTGGACCTATATCAAAATTTACTTATTATGAAATAATCTGAGACAACCTAGAAAGTATTGAGAAAATGCTAAAAGATTAGCAAAGAAAATTATAACATACATAAATATTGCAAATGTGACTTACATGATAATATAAGCATAAATTTATTATTTTTAGATCATTTTTCTTTATACATTATTATTGTACATTGGCGAAATAAACACTTCCAAAGAAGACTAAATCAGGATAAAACATATTAAATTTTAGAAACCGCATGTGAAGTATAAATAAATCTTAATTATCCGAATTTTGTTTCTATCTTTATTTGTATATTTTTTCCTTGTTATATTATTGCACCACTAAGCAGCAATGCTTAGCGCGATGGAATTATTTCCTTGCTCAGGTACTGAAGGTAGAGCCCAGATAAAAATATTAAACAGAGATTTTGGAGTTCTGATCTGCAGAAGTGTTTGAAGTATTCAAGGTTGTCACCTCCACAGCAATGCATGTAGATAGGGCTCACGTTAAGCATATCATGTATTTTGTGTATATTATTTATTTCTTATGTTGTAATATAAATTAGCAAATTGTAATTAATTTGTATATCATGTAAATTAAGGATTTATTTAATTATTGCAAATGATGTAAATTAATGCAAATTTGAGAATTTTGCTATAAGAATGGAGCATGAATGAATTTGTACAAATGAGTATAGATTTGAATTACATAATGATTTTTCAAATGATGATATGAGTATGGAAATGATTATGAAATTGAAATGTATGAATGAGATTTGAAATATGAGAAAATTATGAGAATGATTGATGAGATAATTATGATTAGCATGGATGAGATTTTTTTTTTCTTATTTTAAAATATTGTTAAATTTCAAACAGGTGAATATTGAAATACGCCAAATGATAATAAAACAGGGGAAACTCCACTGGTTTCTCCGTCGAAAAATAATTAATATTAAATTAAACGAATTCAAAATTATTAAAAAAAATAAAGTAAGATAAGTTAGGGTGCTCCGGCACCGATTGTAGCACGCCTTGCTCGGCTACACTGTAGTCGAGTGAGGAGTGTTACAGGAATAGTAGTGATAGGTATTTAATTTAATGATGGAAGTTTGTGTGATAATTAGAAGTATTTATGTGTATATATTGTTGGGATTGAACTTTGTGAATGGTGACTGCATTTAGTGTATTTGAAGTGGTTATATTCTGTCCAAGTTGACCTATAATGTAGAGAATGAAATGGTTTTAGTTAGTGCCAAATGCAGAATGGTATGGGAAGTGAAAATGTAATTGTTAAACATGTGTTTGGTTTGGTGTTTGAAAAGCATGTAGAGGGCAGTGTACAAATGGACCTATAACCCTAAGTGTGTGGCTCCAATTGGTATGAGGCCAATTGAAAGTGAAACTAGACATAAAATGTGCCAACTTTCATGGAGGAAGCTTACCTAAATTTTGCCTAGAAGGTGAGTTGAAAAATGACCAAATCCGGATTAGTGACTTGAAAGCCTGGAAATTGACCAATTGGGCAGTAGCTGGTGTTTTGACCATAACTTACTCAAAACAGGTCCAATTGACCTGAAATTTTTACCATGAATAGTTTAAACATATATCTACAATTCTTATGAAGACATCAAAGCCCAGAAATGGCCAGAACCAAGCCAAATAGCTTGCACAAGTTCGGGTACCAAAACTGGCCGAACCAAAAGTGACCTAAAAATGACCTAAGCCTACCATTTTAGTGCATTCTATCCAGCTTTAGTAAATTGACCATATCTTGGTCTACACTATTCAGAATGACTTGAAATTTTGCCCCGAGTGCAATAAGACATAGACCTACAAGTTTGTAGTTTGGACCGAAACCCGAAAACCGAGGGAACTAGGTCATCCGGCTAGGTCAAATTAGTATACCGAAATTCGGCAAATTGCAATAAAATGCAATATACTTGAAAATGAAATTGGTAACATATACCAACACTAAAGGGCTATAAAATGTGACATATTGTTAATATTAAACCTAATTCACCTAGAATGCATTGAGGGTCAACATCTTAGGTTGACTAAGGAAATAATAGAATTAAATAAATTAATTATTAAGCCTTATTGTTAGAGACGGTTTAAATGAGTACTGAAACACTTCAAATTGTGTGTTTCAGTTAGCAAAGACTCAGGGAAGGGGAAGGAAACACTGAGTCAGAGCCAAGAGGCATTTATCAGAGGTTTGTGCACAACTAGTTTTTAACCGATTTTGTTCTGAAAATTTCATATGATTAAATGACATATTTTTCTTATGTATTATGTTTAACAAGCATTGGATTTAATTCAATGATTATTGAAATTGTTATAGTATGTATGAATTTAGCTTTGTGAAATGGTATTTCCACAAGTATTAAGCATTTTTGTGGATTGAATAAATTATATTTTGGAAAATTGTGATAGAACATGTTTTGAATTGTGATGGGCAATTTGCATGGAAAAATAATGATTTGAATTGTGATGAGCATAAAAATTATTGGATATTGGAATTGACTTTGAATCGAATTGTATTGTGATTTATGCTCACTAAAAGGATTGTGATATTATTTTATATCTCACTATAAATGCTTGACTAGGTTATTACCCGTCTCTCTCATTGGTTGAGAAGACAATGTAGTTAGTTGTGTTTTGATTACCATGGTACGTGCACAGGCTTAGATTCTCCTCTTATTAGAGGTTAGATCTAAGTTTTTATGTTATGGCCCTTTCAGAAGATTCATTATTGTGATGTGTACTATGCACGATGATTCGACCTCCCCGACCATAGGGAGTTAGAATCACCCCAAAGATGGCCCTTTCGGATTAGTCTTGAATAGTTAGTGAGATAAAGAATGGTTTTTGAGATAAAGAATGGCTTTTGAGATAAAGAATGGTTTTTGAGATAAAGAATGGCTTTTGAGAAAAAGAATGGTTTTTGAGATAAAGAATTTCGATTTCAAATGGGATTTATGTATAATTGATTTTGTTGGAATTACCTTAAATGGTTAGTTATGATTTGATAAATTGAATTTCGTGATCAAAGTCATTTTATACAAATGATTTATATTATTGGCAATGAATATTTTAAGTTTTGAAATTTGATGAGTATCCAGATTTCCAAATTAATTGCTGTAAATTTTATCAATGTATATTGTACTATGTTTTAAATTATAGTTATGCACCACTGAGTTCACCACTCAGCGATAGCTTTGTATGCTGTCGCAGGTGAAAAGAGCATAGAGCAATTGAGTAAGCTTCTTTGAAGAGACATTCAGATCAGCTCCAGGTATACCCATGTACACAGGTTTTGATGTATGCATGTAATAATATGTATGTATATTATTTGAGTAGTTATATAAAAACTCTTGTAAAATATTTTGGTATGTAATTAAATGTAAATTATTATAAATGTAAATTTGAGGTTTCATTTACTTGAATAGTTTTGTAATATTAATTTTTGAGTCTTGTAATCAATGAAATGTTTCATTTATGATGAGGTTGGTTTGAAAATGAAATGATTGATTATTGAGATTGAATTGTGAGATGAAATGAAGTTTCTTGGAATTGTATTTGAGAAAACATATTGAGAGTGTTTTTCCTTTTCAGTTTTGAAGAACTGTTTTTTCAAAACATAGCTGGCACTTTGCCGAAATTTTTAAAAAAAATTTATAACACCAGATTTTAATCGATGATTTAAATTTCACAAAAATTGTTTCAAAATCCCTTGTAGTATATCTAATGGGTTATCGGTAGGCGAAGTACGGTAATTCATTAGGTGTACTACGGGATCATGTTACATCTTGCGGGAGAGTAGGGTGTGACATAGGAAATAACTATTGGCCTGAATAATCTACGTTGAGATTTTTAATGTGATTGAACATAATGGAAATTTCAAGAATAAAAACAGATATAATATAACACGAGCATTCAGAAAAATGACAGTCTAGACACTTACCTATGGGAGGTTGAGGCTGTTGAGCTGACTTTGGTACTCATAAGCCTTGTGGAGATGGAAACCGATGGCCAAAAGACTAAAACTTACCCGACGTAACAGGAACCAGGTCGGAATGAAGTTGAATGAGGAGAGTAATATACCGATATCGGGGAGGTGGGATTGAAACTGAGTAAAGATAATGGCCCTTCGGAGGGATGAACAAGCACTGAAAATGGAGATTTCAGGGTTCAGAACTCCTTCGATGAAGATACTTAAGAAAACTAGTTTCTAAAGTTTCTTGAAAGCTCAGAATGGCAAAGTAGAAAGATTGAATTAAATTTCAGAGCCTTTCCACTATAATCACCACCACCTTTTTCGTCCATCCCCACTACAGTATTGCATGCAGGTATTTATAGGGAACAGGTGCTCCTAATGAAGGGTCAGGATCTCTTCTGGGGAGACGGAGGGTTTGGATTCAAAATGACATAATCCGATGTCTGAGAATTAAAGAGAATCAAAATGGACGGCTGGGATCCTATTCAGAATATCTGTCCTTTCTCTTCTTAATCCAATGACTCAGGGTCTTGCCTTATAGGATGGATCCGAGGGCTGAGAATGAAAAGCGCCAAACCTGTCGTCGGCTTTTGATCCAAAGGCTCCGGGTTTGTCCTTACAAGTATGATCAACGGTGGAGATTGAGATGTACAGGACTGCCATAACTGTTTTGGCTTCTGTCAGCAATGTGGGAGATTCTGCAAATGAGGCGTGCGGTGAAGATTTGATCACACCTGCAATGCTTTAACTAACTCGGCTCTGATTATGAAGAGAGTTATTGGAAGTCATTTTATCCTCTTCGTGCTTTTCGATCTCTATTCCTCCCGATCTCTCTACTATGATCTTCTTCTTTTCCGATCTTTCTCATATCGGGTCCCTCATCGCTTCCCGATCTCTCCCATTCTAAATTTTTCCTCTTTATCCGATCTGCCTTAGTCAAAGCAATTAATTCTTCGGTTACCGATGCATCCGCTTTGGTTTCTGTATGCAATAAATGCTCAGGCCCTATATATATGCACCAGCGAGAAAGTTCCTTCATACTTCATTTCTCCTCTTTCCATTTCTCCATTTCTCTCATTCTAGCTCCTCTGGTAACAATTCTGACCATGGTGATTGCTTTTGATCTTTTTTCAACTGTTTTCTTTGCCCTTCGCCTGAAAATTTATGATACCGGTGATCGGAGAACCATGAGGACAACATCCAATGACAGTGAGGGATCCAGACTAATTTACCGATCAAGGTTGAAAGTGATGATCATGCTGATCTCGAATCGGTTTTTCAATATAATTGGTAAACCGATCTCGGGCAAGAGGACTGCTAATTTCAATCTTAATGTCGGTGACTGCCTCTTGAAGTTCATTTGGCCCCTCACCAAGTCGGGCATCCCGACTACAGCTCGGTTCTGGTCAATGACATCGACGATGACTCCGCTCACCATCATGAGAGTCATAGTCACCTATCTGAGCTGCGCATCTATCCAATACTTATGGCTGGCTTTCTAATCAAACACATCTTTTGATTTAGCCACAAGACTAGGCTTTGACATAGGCCGCTACTAGGTGAGATGTAGTGCTGATCTTTAGAGATCGCTCAAATAATGTAATCCGATCTTTTGAGATCGCCCAACTGATGTAATCCGATCTTTTGAGGTCGCCCAACTGATGTAATCCGATCTTTTGAGATCGCCCAACTGATGTAATCCGATCTTTTGAAATGAAATGAAATCTTATTTAAACATCTTGTTTCATTATCGCACTATTTATTTTCCGATCTCTGATAAGTGCATCCGATCCGGTCGCTATTTGCCGATCCCTGAGTTTGAAAATTGACTTTAGTAAGCCGATCTCATTTGTTTGAATTTTTATCATGTTTCTAGAATCTTCTTGTGACTTGTTGAGGAAGCAAACCGATTCCACTAACTGATGCATCGCTTGGGACTTCGCGAACATTTAATGCCCAGACGGGTATAAATAGGGGTGAAGTGAGTCAGTCATTTCTTCATGTCATTTTCAAAACTTTCCTTAACACTCTCAATGTTTCCTCTAGCGTTCTCAAGTTTCCCGGCACTGATCACATTCCAGTTGTCACACCCTACCCCTCTGTAAGGCATAACATGATCCCGTAGTATATCTAATGAATTACCAACTCCGTCTACTGATAACCCATTAAATATACTACAAGGGATTTTAAAAACTTTTCTTACTTCTTTTACAGTGGTGAGCACTATTTACAGGTGTTAAAAACCTTTTTGATCTGAAGTGATAGAACTAACACATTTGAATTATTTGAAATTTCTGTAAAAATTTTGGCAGAATGCGATCTGTATTTTGGATAAAACAGTTCTTCAGAAAACCTGTAAAAAGCACTTCAATTATTTTCCAAATCTCAACTCCAACATTTTACTCAATACAACATATTTCTCAATTTAAATCCACAGTGATTTTTCAAAAGCTGAGATATAGGAAATATAATATAATTTTTACAAGTCAAAATAACTCATAATTATTTTACAACCTCAAGTTACAATTTGAATTTACAACTGCTCAAACCAAAACAATATGTACATACAGTGGTCATACATTACAGTACAAAATGCAAAAAGCGGTATACTCGTTATACCCGAAAAATCTCTCACTGGAGGTACTAGCAGCCTAGTCTGCTGCCCTGTCTGTCTGTCTACCTGCGACAACAATAAAAAGCTATCGCTGAGACAATGTCTCAGTGGTGCACAACATTAACCAAATACAACTTTAAATCACAACTCATACCATATAAATAGTGGATATGTAAAACTATAGTTAAATTCAAGACAATGAATGTCATAAGGAATTTAAACTCCAATTCACAAATTATCAAAATTCATAATAACACAATTTAGTCAAATAGTTTAAGAATACCGTATTGCCAATTCATACACAATTTGATCAAATTACTGATAACACAGTGTTGCCGATCAATATCACAATTTAAGCAAATAACTGAACAATACAGTTTTGCCAATCAAAAACACAATTTGATCAAATAACTGAACAATGCAGTTTTGCAAATCAATAACACAATTCGATCAAATAACTGAATAATACCATTTTGCAAATCAACAACACAATTCGATCAAATAACTGAAGAATACAGTGTTGTCAATCTATAACACAATTTAGGTCATGACACAATTTTTCCATATATGCCGTGTTGTACACCACGACAAGACATACTCACCCCAATAATCGAAATCAATGAGGGAGGAAGCTAGCTATATAATGAGTACTCATCCACACTCACCTCAGACTGGGAAGTCAATGAGGGAGGAACATAATCACACTCACCCTGGTCGATAAGTCAAAGAGGAGGAATATATCACACTCACCCCATAAATGGAGGAGGAACATAATGTGATGTCATGCCAAGTGTGAATCAAAACAATTTCAAATCACAATATTTCATACAAACCATAAATCACATTTTATCTCAAAATTTCCATTTGCAAAGTTGGCAACACAATAATTTCCAACTAATATTCCCAAAACCAAAGCAATAAAAAATTATTCATAATTCATTTCTCCAAATAAATTTGCTAGTAAAAGCAGTGAATATAAAAGTATTGTGCACGGACACAATTTAAAACAATAACATACAAATAATTATAGTTTACTTCAATTGAAAATTTCAAAAGAAATACTTATTGTGCACAAACACAATTTAAACAATACAATTAATCATTATTTATTTCAATTGAAAAATTCAGAAGAAATAACTATTGTGCACAAACCTCTAATATTTGTCTCCTGGTCTGGACTCAGTGTTTCCTTCCCTTTTCCTGAGTCTTTGGTAACTGAGAAACACAATTTGAAGTGTTTCAGTGTTAAATTAATTTGTCTCTAACGATAATGTTCGATAAGTAATTCACTGAAAGCTATTATTTGCTTAATCACCTAATATACCGACCCTCGATGCGTTCTAGGTAAATTAGGTTTTAGTGTCATTAATATGTCACATTCGATAGGATTTTAGGTTTGGTACACGCTACCAATTTCATTTCCTTGTTTAGTGCATTTTAATGCAACTTGCTGGATTCCGGAATACTAGTTTGACCTAGCCGGACGACCTAGTTTCCTCGGTTTTCGGGTTTCGGTCAAAACTACAAACTTGTAGATCTATGTCTTGTGGACCGCGGTGCAAAATTTTAGGTCATTCCGAGTTAAGTAGACCAAGTTATGGTCATTATACTATTGCTGGTCAAATGGCATCAAATTAGGTCAATTTTAGGTCAATTTGGTCAACTCTGGTTCGGCCAGTTTTTGGACCCGAACTTGTGCAAGTTGTTTGACTTGCTTATGATCATTTCTGGGCTTTGGTGTCTTCATAAGACTTGTAGGTATGGGTCTTAACTATTCATGGTTAAAATTTCAGGTCAATTGGACCTGTTTTGAGTGAGTTATGGCCTAAACACTCACTGCTGCCCAATTGGTCATTTTTCAGGTTTCAATTGCCTCTAATCCGAATTGGTCATTTTGTTATGTCACCTTGCAAGCAGAATTTTGGTATGCTTTCTCAATGAAAGTTGGCACATTTTGTGCCTAGTTTCACCTCCAATTGGTCTCATACCAATTGAGGTTACACATTTGAAGTTATTGACTAAAATGCATACTGCCTTTAATTACTTTGCTTATACATGTATCCATTACACATTTAATTGTTATATGTCCACTCCCCTTACAATTTCTGTTTTGGTACATTACCAAAACCATAATCCACTTTACATTAACATCACTTTGGCAGATTGCAATTATCCTCAATACACCAATTAAAGCTCACATTTACAAAGTCTAAATACAATCACATACACACCTAAACATCACTAATTCTTACATACACTTTACACAATCAATCTATATACATATCCATCAAACTTCTATGTCAATATTCTGCCAACACCTTTATGAACACACACATTTATTCAAGTGTCCCAAGGCTGCCGAAAATGTTCCTCAACACCAAAGTGTCCTACAATTCATCAATTCCCATCCAAGTGCAAAAATCACCATATACATATGAAGTAATTCACTAGTTATTAATCACCATAACCAACATCATTTCTCATCAAATATATGCACAATTATTTCATCAATACATGATTACATGGCTGCCCAAAAATGGATATCTCAATAACTCTTCAAACTTAAAAATTTCCTTCACCAAACCAACACCCATAACATGCACACAAAGTTTAACAAAGCTATCTTTAAAAATGCTAACTTACCTTATGGTTGGAACTTTCTAAACCTTCACCAAACTTCTTGATTTTAGTATCAAACTCTTCCTTGTGATGTCTAGACAATTTTTCATGAAGAACCCTAAGTAATTGGAGTTGAAATGGAGGAGTTAAGAGAGCTCATGCAAAACGCCCATGGAGATTTTCTTTCTCTTCAATTCGGCATGGTTGAGGAACCTTGAGGAAGATGAAGTTTTCAGCTGCATTATGGACTTACACCTGCCCCACTTCATGTTTATTTTATTCATTAGTGGACCACTTACTTAATTAATTCATATTATAAGTTAAACTTTCACTTATTCCACATTAAACCCTTAATTCTCACTATTTACTTTAGGTACCACCAAATTAATTTTTCATTTTATTTTCTAAGTGTAATATTATTTATTTTTAGTGGAAATTTAGGTCAAAAGACAATTCGGGGTGTCAAATGACCATAATGCCCCTATTCAGGTTGCATTCCTGATTTTTCGGTAACACCGGGTTTTGTCCGTTTTTCGATTTCTCACTTTTCTTTGTACTAATTATTTAATTTTTCTTTGATCTTTCTAATGATATTTATTCTTCAATAAGGGTCTATTTAAGTCCTAAAAATATTTTCCAGGATTCCCCACAGTCCAGGGCTAGTCAACGGTCCACGCCGTGACTTCCCGGTGCGGTCACCCATCGCTAGGGTTTCCGGCTCGCTTAACTTGGTTACATTTCTTTGCTATTATTTTTCCTTTGTTTTTCTTGTATTTTCTTTTCTTGTATTTCATTATTTTATGTCTCCTCACTCATATCGAAGTGTAGTTCTAGGCGTCCTAGCTGTCCGGACAGCACTGGTCACCGAGACAGCAGAACGCACTACCGAACATAGGGGTGTTACACCAGTAAGGTCTTTGATTCTCTTCTCGGTTAATTTCTCTTGTTTTTTGTGAAAATGAGTGGCGCCGAGGGTCATAGAGCTGCTAGTTCGCCTTCCATTCACATCTCGTGGACATCAGACGAAGTTAAGGTAATAAGGCCAAGTGGGTGACCCAAACCTTTTGCAACCTCTGCCCCAGCTCGCGATCGGGTGGCTCAATCCAAATGGGCCTCTACTTCGGGGATAGCTTTCTTTTGCTATCGCAGATAGGAGCAAGGAGAAAGCAGCAAAGTGCGCTGCTGTTGATAAGACTACATTGACTTTTTGTATGGGTATTTATTTATACCCTTGTAAATTTGACTTGATGTAAATAATATTTTGTTCATATGTATCTAAGTAGTTAGATGAGCAGTTTTACATTAAAGTTGTAATAATATTATTTTTGATTTTTCTTTTGTAAATTAAGATTTGTGGATGTAAATTTAATTTAATGCAATGTTTATGAGTTTATCGAATTATTTTGAAAAATTTTTGAGTTGTGAATTTTGAATTGAGATTGGGTTGATTTGTATTGATTGAAAATTTTGGTGGTTGAGATTTGATAAAGTGCACTATTTGGAAGTGTTTTCACAGGTTTTGAAGAACTGATTTTTCTCAATTATAGACAGCACTCTGTCGAAATTTTTATAAAATTTACGAAAACTTTAAATTGATTGAAAATTTGATATGTGGTTTAACTTCAAATAAAAGTTTTTAATTCCTACCAAAAGTGCTTGCCACCTTCAAAAAGTAAGAAAATTGTTTTAAAATC
This sequence comes from Hevea brasiliensis, assembly GCF_030052815.1. Taxonomy (NCBI): domain Eukaryota; kingdom Viridiplantae; phylum Streptophyta; class Magnoliopsida; order Malpighiales; family Euphorbiaceae; genus Hevea; species Hevea brasiliensis. The sequence continues at coordinate 83,616,794 of NC_079501.1, forward strand.
CCTTGTAGTGTATTTAATGGGTTATCGGTAGGTGAAGTTCGGTAATTCATTAGGTATACTACAGGATCATGTTATGCCTTACAGAGGGGTAAGGTGTGACATGTTTAGTGGTATCAGAGCAATGGTTTTAAAATAAATTTTGAACTGTGAATTTGAAATATTTTGTTGGTAAATACAACTGCTCAAATATTTGATACATATGACATATTTACATCATGAATATGCACTAACGGAGGTCAACCTCCTTGTGTTTGTTATCAGAAAGTTGAAAATTTTTGAAAATGGAATGGAAGAGGGAGATCATTCCATAGAACAATCTGCCGAGGCTGAGGCCCAAGGAGAAGCCCCAGCACTCCAAAACATGAGTGGGTCAGCCACTCCAGCTCCTCCTTAAGCACCGCAGTTTCCTGCTCAATTTGTATAGCAGATGGTTGCGTTCTTTCAACAAATAGTGGGAAATGTGCCACCACAAGCTCAGACACAAGCCCTACAGCACAACCATAGGCCCTAGTAAGACAATATGAGAAGTTAATGAAATTTGAGGCTACAGAATTCAAAGGAAAAGTGGATCCACTAGAAGCAGAACAGTAGTTAGAGAGGATGGAACAGGTTTTTAGAAAACTACAGTGTGCTGAAGAGTTAAAGTTCGAATATTCAGTATCACTTCTCCAAGGAGATGCATATGAATAGTGGAAGACTATCCCCCATAGCCTGGTAGAGCCACCAGTTCTCACTTGGACAGACTTTTTGAGAGAATTCAGACAGAAATGGGTCCTAGATACTTATGTAGACATGAAGCTATAAGAGTTTTTAAGTCTGAAGCAAGGGGACAGAATTGTAGCAGAGTATGAGCAGGATTTCTCTCGACTAAGCCACTATGCTGGAAGCTTGGTCACCACCCCCAGAGACCGGTGTAAGAGGTTTGAGGCTGGGTTGAGGCCAAGCTTGAGAATGCAAGTGGTGGGGTTCCGACACCAGAATTTTTCTGAATTGATTTCACAAGCTCTGGAACTAGAAAGGATAGAATCAGAAGGGGCAGTGAAGAAGAATACACAAGAGAAAGAGAAAATTGAAAAGGTTACTGGCCAAGCTACTGAGAGTGGTTCTGGGAAAAGAAAACATTTTGGAGGATCTAGCTCTCGCGAATCGAGTAGAGGTAGATCTTCTAGACAAAAACCACCCCAATCCGATCAGCAAACTCAGCAGACACACAAAAATACGCTGTTGGATCGACTTTGTGAGACTTGTGGTAAACCACATAGTGGAGTATGTTATAGAGCTACAGGAGCATGTTTTAATTGTGGATGGACTAGTCATTTTGCTAAGTGATATGAACCTACCAAACTCCACCTCAAAAGCTAGCTCACAAGGGGAGGTTTGCAAACCCATATATATAACACCCATGACCTCCCTGCAGAACCGATGTGGGATGCATTATTCCCAACCCCTTTAGACTGAACGTCCTCGTGAAGCAATAGGGGTCATGACTCGTTCACCCCGACTTCTCCCGAAGAATGTCAGGGAACCTTTGTACATGGCCCACCGACCCATACAGAGTGAGGCTCTGATTCCAAATGATATGAACCTGCCTAACTCCACCTCAAAATCTAGCTCTAGTAATTGGACCTTGGATGAAATCCTTTAGCGTGGATGTAGCTTGATTCTCATCATTCCCCTCTGCTTCAAAAGGATTCGTCCTCGAATCTGTTCCTGCATCAACACAAGGAGATAAATCAGCAACATTGAAGGTGGCACTAACATTATACTCACCGAGCAGGTTTATTTTGTAGGCATTATCATTAATTTTGGTCAGCACTTGGAAAGGTCCATCACATCTTGGTTGTAATTTTGATTTCCTTCGAGAGGGAAACCTTTCTTTGCGCAAGTGAACCCATACCCAATCTCCAGGTTGAAATGTGACTTTCTTCCTTCCTTTGTTGGCTTGACTAGTATATTTTTCATTTTTCTTTTCAATTTGAAGCTTGGCTTGTTCATGGATTTTCTTCACCAATTCTGCTTTTCTTTTTCCATCTAAACTAGCAAGCTCGTTCACAGGCAAAGGTAAAAGATCCAAAGGAGTTGAAGGATTGAAACCATACACAATTTCAAATGGAGAATAGCCAGTAGAAGAATGCACATTTCTATTGTATGGAAATTCGACAAGTGGAATGCAATCTTCCCATGACTTCAAATTTTGCTTAACCACAGCACGCAAAAGAGTGGTTATTGTCCTATTTACTACTTCAGTTTGACCATCGGTTTGTGGGTGACAAGTGGTGGAAAATAACAACTTGGTGCCCAATTTTCCCCACAAAACCTTCCAAAAGTGACTAAGGAATTTAACATCCCTATCACTAACTAAACTCTTAGGTATGCCATGCAACCTAACAATATCTCTAAAGAATAAATTTGCAACATTTGTAGCATCATCAGTTTTATGGCATGGAATAAAATGTGCCATTTTTGAAAACCTGTCAACAACAACAAAAATTGAATCAAGGCCTTGTTTAGACCTAGGTAATCCCAACACAAAATCCATAGACAAATGAACCCAAGGATCACTAGGGGTAGGCAAAGGTGTGTACAAACCTTGTGGTAAAACTCTAGATTTAGCCTTAGCACACACAACGCACCTAACACATACTCTTTCAACGTCTCTTTTCATATTCGGCCAATAAAAATGTTCCTTCAACACATCTAAAGTTTTGGCAACACCAAAATGACCCATTAATCCACTAGCATGAGACTCATTCACAAGTAATTCACGCATGGAACTCTTAGGCACCCACAATCTATTTTCTCTAAACAAATATCCATCATGCCTATAAAACTTCTCAAAAGCATTCTTTTCACAAGCTGCATACACTCTAGCAAAGTCATCATCTTCAGCATATAATTCTTTCACATATTCAAATCCCAATAACTTTGCATCAAGAAGGGCAAGAAGGTTATACCTTCGAGATAAGGCATCAGCAACCACATTTTCTTTCCCATGTTTGTATTGAATCACATATGGGAAGGTCTCAAGGAACTCAACCCATTTTGCATGACGCTTACTCAACTTATTTTGCCCCTAGATATGCTTCAATGACTCATGATCTGTGTGGATGACAAATTGCTTTGGCCAAAGGTAATGTTGCCACGTTTCCAATGCACGTACCAATGCATACAACTCTTTGTCATATGTAGAATAGTTCAAAGCTGCTCCATTAAGCTTCTCACTAAAGTATGCTATTAGTCTCTTATCCTGCATTAAAACGGCTCCAATACCTATTCCTGATGCGTCACACTCAATCTCAAAAGTCTTAGAAAAATCAGGTAAAGCCAACACAGGAGCGGAACATAACATGTCTTTAATTTTGTGAAAAGCATCATCTTATTTCTGTTCCCAAACAAAATTAACATTCTTTTTGACAAGATCATTCAATGGTGTTGCAATGGTACTGAAATTCTTAATAAATCTTCTATAGAAACTAGCTAGTCCATGGAAACTACGTACTTCAGATGCAGACTTTGGAATGGGCCAGTCTTTAATAGCTCTAATTTTTTCATCATCAACTTCAACACCATTAGCACTAATGACAAATCCTAAAAAGACAACCTTTTCCATGCAAAATGAACATTTCTTCAAGTTAGCATATAATTTTTCCTTTCTTAACACATCGAATACAGCTCTTAAATGATGCATATATTCATTCATGTCTCTACTGTAAACCAATATATCATCAAAATAAACAACAACAAATTTTCCAATAAAAGCACGCAACACATGATTCATCAATCTCATAAAAGTGCTAGGAGCATTAGTTAGCCCAAAAGGCATCACTAACCACTCATATAGTCCATGCTTTGTTTTAAATGCAGTCTTCCATTCATCACCTACTTTCATGCGAATTTGATGATATCCGCTTTTCAAGTCAATTTTGGTAAAAACACAAGCACCACAAAGTTCATCCAACATATCATCCAATCTAGGTATAGGGTGGTGATACTTTACAGTGATTTTGTTGACCGCCCTACAATCCACACACATGCGCCATGTGCCATCTTTCTTTAGTACCAAAAGAACGAGTACAACACAAGGCCTCATACTTTCTCTCACGTAACCCTTAGCTAGTGTCGCAATAGATTTTGCGGTCGCCTGGACGATCACTCACCGAAGTGGGAAAAAGTGAGGAGTCGCCACCTTAGTTTTGAGGGAAACTAAAGAAATCCATTTGAGAAGTTAAATTAAAAATGAAACCACTTCAAAACAGAGATTCTAAGTTCGGGGTCCGTAAACGGGTGGGGAAGGTGTTAGGCACCCCACCTCGTCCCTTAATAAGGGTAAGTAGATTTAATTCTGCATTCTTTATAAATTAGTTAGGAGGGCTTGGACGGCAATGTTAATCCTTTTAGTAAAAGGAATATTTGATTTTTCACTAAATTTGGATTACCCAGATACATAAGTAAATGAGACAACCTTAGTGAACGGGTGTGAGAATCGGATAAGAACTCTCCTCCGATCTCTTTTAAGTTGTTTATTAAAATTTTGAGGGGAGACCGGATAAGAACCCTCCTCCGATCTCTTTTAGAGTTATTTATTAATGTTTTGAGTTGAGACCGGATAAGAACTCTCCTCCGATCCCTATTTAATGTTTATTAAAATTTCGAAGGGAGACCGGATAAGAACCCTCCTCCGATCTCTTTTAGAGTTATTTATTAATGTTTTGAGTTGAGACCGGATAAGAACTCTCCTCCGATCCCTATTTAATGTTTATTAAAATTTTGAAGGGAGACCGGATAAGGACTCTCTTCCGATCTCTTTCAGATTAACAGGAGCCTGGAAGGGATTTCTCCGATCTCCCGGATTTTTAATTTCAACTACATGGCATAAGAGCCTAAAGCTAAGGATTCTGGCGTTCTAAGATGCTGGGGATAAGGCTTCTCGATACCTTTTGACTAGATAGAGGAAACTAAACTTGATTTACCGACCTTCCATGCGTTCATTTTACCAATATCTATTAATGACCGATCTACTCTGTTTCGTTTACTTTGGTCTTATTCCACTTTATGACATCTTTGTCGAATTGCTGTTTACGTCGGCCTAATAGTTTGGCTATCTTCCTGACGTGTTATTCATGTTCTCTCTTTTAAAAGAGACCCTTGAGTTGCAGTTACCTACGTTTACCCAACCACTTACATACTACTAGGAGTTAGAAAACTTGCTTTCAAAAAAAGATGAAGATTAATAAAAATGAACTGATCACTAAATAGATGATTTGGGAGTGTCATTCTTTGGGGATCGTTTGTGCAAAAATAATCTTGAAGAAAGTTGCAGATGTAAGAAGAACACAGGAAAATGCGGAAAGTAAATGCAGACACTCGATAAAACAGTGGTATGAGCTCTTACAAGAACATTCTTAGGGCATAGTTTGTGCAAAAGTAGAAAGACACAGATGTGCGAAGAACAAAGAAAATGCAGAAAGAAAATGTAAGCACTTAATAAAATAGTAGAATGAGCTCATACCGGTCAGGAGCCAAAACTACTAAAATAACAAGGGGGTGTCAAATAGTGATAAGGCAACGGATTGATTGGCACGAGGTGGTGTTCCTCGTGAACTGGAGGGTGCTTAGCTAAAATGCGATCGATCAAGATGAAAAGAACCGAGTGGAATTAAGTTGAGTTTGGACAATGAAAAAAGAGATGATAAAAGTCATAAATTGAGAGTGTGACCAGATAATGAACAAACTGGAAATGTAGACTTCCAGAAATAAGAATCTTTTCAAGAAAAACACTTTAGAAAACTAGTTTCAAAAGTCTTTTTGATCGACACTTCTAAATAGCAGAGTAGCAAACTAAATGAAATTTCAGAGTTCCTCTGCTATAATAACAGCCTCTTGTCTATTTTTTTTTTTTGCCCGTCCTTTGAACAGTTTTTATGCAGGTATTTATAGGAATCGGGTGCTCTTCGTGAAGGGTCAGGATTTATTTGAGGGAGATGGAGGGTCGAGATTTCGAAGGACATGATCGGAGGTTCAGGAATTAAAGAGAATCAAAATGAATGGTTGAGATCACTCTTCATAATATTTGTCCTTTTCTTCTTTCCATCTGACGGTCCCAAATTTCCTTGTCCGGAACGATCCGAGGGCTAAGAGCGAAAGACGCTGCATCGCTGCCTTCTCTCTTGATCTAAGGGTTCCGGGTTTGTCCTTACAAGTGGGATCAACGGTGGAGATTGGGATGTACAGGACTGTCATGACATACCCTGGCACCTGTCAGCATTGCGGGCGATTCTTAGGCGTGCGGTGAGATCTCGTCTGCAACGCCTTAACTACCTCGGCTCTGATTCTGACGATGGTTATTGGAATTTGTCTTATTCTTTTTGCCTACCGATCCCTCCTCTTTCCGATCTCTTTCACATGTTCTTTCCGACCTTTCATGCTGGTCTCCCACCTTCCGATCTACTATTCCGATCTTTTCCCTTCTTCAGGTCCGGTCTGGTCAAAGTATTAATTGTCCCTCGATTCCCGGCGTTCACTTGCTTTCTCGCCAAAGAATAAATGCTCATTTTCCCCTATATATACTCCCGCAGAGACATTTCTTTCATCTAATTTTCCTCTCTTCCTTTCTTACTTTCCTCGTTTCTAGCCGCCCGTGGAAGTTCGCTATAATCGTGGCTTTGATCTTTTCCGATGGACTTCTTTACTCACCGATCGAAAATTCACGATCCGGTGATCGAATGACCTTTATCGATGATGGTGAGAGGACCGGATTTGACCGACCATTATGCGGACCTTGGTTGTACCGATCTCGAGTCGCTCAACCGAAGTTCATTCGGTTTCTCATCACATTGAGTGTTCCGACGGTTTTCCTCCACATTGGGTTTCGGCAGTGGTCGGTTTCGTGGTAACATCGGTGACGATGTCTCTCATCTTCATGGGAGTCATAGTCACCCCATCCGAGCCGCACATCTATCCGATGTCAACACCGGCCTCTGGTCAAACACGTCTTTTGATTCACCCACAAGACTAGGCTTTGACATAGGCCTTTTAGATAGGATGTTCCACCGGTCTCTAGAGATCGCCCAAATGATGTAATCCTAAATGTAATCGATCTCTAGAGATCGCCCAAATGATGTAGTTAGACCTTTATTGTAGTCCGATCCTAGAGATCGCCCAAATGATGTATTTTATTTTCAATGCAATCCGATCTCTAGAGATCACAGAAATGATGTGATCCAATGTTAGTGTAATCCGATCCCTAGAGATCGCCCAAATGATGTAATCCGATCTTTTGAAAATAAAGACTTTATTTTATCAGTTATCATCTTATTATTTTTGCATTGGTTATTTTTCCGATCTCTAATGTGGTTATCCGATCTGGTTCTTTACCTGAATGACACTTAACTGATCCTTTATTCAAAATATTTAACTTATTATGCCGATCTCCAATTAACCGATCTCTGAACATTCGGATATTTGAGAGAAGTGTCGTAAACATTGCCGAGTCCCACCAATCGATGCGTTGCCTAGAACCTCACGAGCATTAAATGCTCGGACTAGTATAAATAGGGGTGGGAGGGTTAGCCAGTTGTTCTCTCATTCATTTTCAATCCCCTGCTCACAACTTCGAAGTTCTCTCGCTTTCTCAAGTTCTTCCGACGCCGATCAGACTCCGGTAAGGGCTTTGATCCTCTTTTAATTTAAATTCTTTATTTCTTTTGAAAATGAGCGGTCAAGGTCGAGAGCGGCGAGCCCTCCTTCCATTCGGTTCTCGTGGTCATCGTCGATGAAGAAGAGGCGACGGGCCAAGCGTTCAACAAGAACCTCCCAGGGCCTCCGCTCCAACTCAGGGGCGGGTCATACCATCAAGGCTCGCACCTTCTTCAGGGAGAGAGACTCTCCCTAAAGACGAGCTACCGTCGGTTCTTCGAGAATCCGATCTACCATCGTTTAGCCCAGAATATAACATTCGGCCTGATTTCATACGAGCTAATCAAGTGCCACGGCGATCTTCGTGTCGATAACTCCTTTGAAGAGAATGACATGGTTATGGTGTACGAGGAACGATTAAAGGCCGGTCGAGGTTCCCTATAGACGATTTCTACAAGGAGGTCTTAAAACTTCACCGAGCATTCATTGTTCAAATTCACCCCAAATCGTGGCGGATATTGGTAGCCTTCCGAGGTCTATGCCGAGCTAAGGGAATCAGACCTACGGCTATGGGGTTCGCCGAGGCATGCACTAACTCGCCGAAAGGATGACGAATACTGATTCTTTCAGGCGAAGCCTCATTGCGGGCTCTTTTCCGATCTACCCTCATCCCTTAAGAATTGGAAGAACCGTTTCTTCATTCTGAGGAGCAAAGATCCGAGCTGCTTTGAGGACTTCCCCCGTAGCTAGTGGTACCAGCGGCCCTTGCTTCCGAAGCACATTACCCTGAGTCAGGAGGAAAGTTTAATAGTGATGGATCTGAAGAGTCAGGCCGCCACTCAAAAGTATTCTTGTTTGGATGCGGTGCCGCCGCACCATTGGACTATTCAATTGCTCACCGGCCAAGACCACGAACTTCCGCTCTCTGACCTCGGCATTGGTATTTTCTATATCTCAGTTCTCATGACCTTAGCGATCTCACTAACCTTTTCTTTGTGCAGGTATGGCGGGTGGTGAGGGTTCTAGGAAGCGGAAGAAGGAAAGGGAGATCTCCCGGAAGATAAAGGAGATGAAGCGTTTGGAAATGCTTCAACACCGGTCGTGAACTCAGGAAGTACAAGGAGACCCGCCTCCACCTTCGGATCTGCCGACCATCAAGCCGTCCGATCTCCTCCTAGATCGGAAGAGCACCTCCGACTCTTTCGCTTGTCCCAAGCACGGAAGGGGCCTTCTCAATCTTCTCGGGAGGACCTCCTCTCGTGGCGCCTGAGTTAATGGAGTCTTTGAAGAATAACCGGACTGTACGGGAGAACCCCGGTTTTGCCCAAGTATTGGGGTCTTCCATCTTTCTTCGGGAGGATCAGGACAGGCTATCCTCGAGCAGCCTTGATGACATCTTGACTCACTCCATGAGTCTGAATGTGGAGTGCCTGGTGAATCAGACCATGGTTTGGGAAAAGGTCTAGCGTCTGGGTAAGGAGATCGGGAAGAAAAATCAGGAATTGGCTTCCCTCCGATCCCAACTCTCATCCGCTCGGGATTATATATCTCAAGTTGAGGGACGGGCAAAGTACTATGAAGACAGGCTGGCCGAACAGACTTGTGTCCTGGCTGAAAGGGATCGGGCTCTCGGAGAAGTTCAGGCGCTTTAGGCCAACGAAGCTGCTCAGGTCGCCCAACTCATCGAGGAGCTTAAGGAGAAAGACGAGGAGCTTAAGGCGAAGGATGAGGAGCTTAAGGAGAAAGACGAAAAGATGGTGACAGGGATAGCCGGAGCCTATGTGAATGCTCACAAGGACCTCTTGACCGAACTCCAGAAGCGCTACCCTGAAGAGGTCTTCTCCTGGATGGCCGACCTGGCTCCTGAGGGCGACGATGAGGACAGTGAGGAGGAAGCCGAGGGTGAGAGAGAGAGTGAGCAGAATGTAAATCAGGCTGGGGGTGATCCCCCAGCCGAATAACTTGTACAAATTATGAAATGAAATGGAATGCCTCTTTGTTCAATGAAGGGTTGTGATCGGAACATTTTAAACCATTGTTTGTCTGAGTATTTGATTGTATGAGCACAGCAAGACAAAAATGCAATAATAATCTAAGTATAAGAGATCGGAAAGCACAATAAGCATGAGATCGGTGGGGAAGAAATGCTGAACGGGACTTGATTAAAATTGAAAATTTAACTTGAAAACTTAAGATCGGAACCCTCGTTAAACCGAACCAAAACCTTAGCTCTTGATCTTCCGAAAAGGAGATCGGCTATAAAACTGGTAAGAAAAGATCTAGTGCTAGTTCACTTCATTTATCAACAGAGATCAGGGATATACCCGACGGGTCCGGAAATTCGACAGCGGGTTTGAGAGATCGGTAAATGATTTGAGAGATCAGCAGGGCTTTAACGAATGTTAGGACTTAGCATTGATTCAATTCCTTTTAAGGAGAGTTCGGAAATATGGTCATCTGGTAAAGAAAAATGAAGAGAAGTCGGAAATGTCATTGGTGCCCAGGAGACCTAGTCTGGGATCGGTTTCAAAGTCTTGTTGATTTTAGGGATCGCCAAAATATGGTGTCGACAATGCCCCTCTTTACATAATTTCTATTAAAGGAAAGAAATTTCCGTGTAGGAATTATGTAAAGATTCAGACTCATATTTTGGACGATTAAGTGTTTGAAATTAGGGAACTAATGACCTAGAAATTGTTAACAGAAGTTGAAGTACCAGAAAATTAAAATCAACTTAGATCAAGGAACCAGAGGTTGATGACAGGAAACTTAAATTGCATGAAATTTAAAATCAACTTAGATCAAGGAACCAGAGGTTGATAGCAGGAAATGTAAATTGCATGAAATTAAAATCAACTTAGATCAAGGAACCAGAGGTTGATAACAGGAAATGTAGATTGCATGAAATTAAAATCAACTTAGATCAAGGAACCAGAGGTTGATAGCAAGAAATGTAAATTGCATGAAATTAAAATCAACTTAGATCAAGGAACCAGAGGTTGATAGCAGGAAATTTAAATTGCATGAAATTAAAATCAACTTAGATCAAGGAACCAGAGGTTGATAGCAAGAAATGTAAATTGCATGAAATTAAAATCAACTTAGATCAAGGAACCAGAGGTTGATAGCAGGAAATTTAAATTGCATGAAATTAAAATCAACTTAGATCAAGGAACCAGGTTGATAGTAATAAATGTAAATTGCATGAAATTAAAATCAACTTAGATCAAGGAACCAGAGGTTGATAGCAGGAAATTTAAATTGCATGAAATTAAAATCAACTTAGATCAAGGAACCAGAGGTTGATGATGGAAATGTGAATTGCAGGAAATTAAAATCAACTTAGATCAAGGAACCAGAGGTTGATCACAGAAAATTTAAATTGCATGAAATTAAAATCAACTTAGATCAAGGAACCAGAGGTTGATGGTGGAAATGTGAATTGCAGGAAATTAAAATCAACTTAGATCAAGGAACCAGAGGTTGATCACAGAAAATTTAAATTGCATGAAATTAAAATCAACTTAGATCAAGGAACCAGAGGTTGATGGTGGAAATGTGAATTGCAGGAAATTAAAATCAACTTAGATCAAGGAACCAGAGGTTGATGACAGAAATGTAAATTGCAGGAAATTAAAATCAACTTAGATCAAGGAACCAGAGGTTGATGGTGGAAATGTGAATTGCAAGAAATTAAAATCAACTTAGATCAAGGAACCAGAGGTTGATGACAGAAAATTTAAATTGCATGAAATTAAAATCAACTTAGATCAAGGAACCAGAGGTTGATAACAGGAAATGTAAATTGCATGAAATTAAAATCAACTTACAAAGCAAGTCTAACCCTGACACATGAAGTTCTTCCCTGATGAAGTGTACTTAACAAGATACCGAAGGCCGATGATTAATGGAAAAGGAGTTGCAAGACTTGGCCCATGACCTTCAAGGCTTCAAATGCCCCTCTTCTATTCCCGATTTTTCTTCTTATTTTATGGAAAGCGCCCTTGCGGGTTTTCACTTTCTTTCCGTCCATTTAACCAGAAGCGCCCTTTAGGGTTTTCACCTCTAGTTTTTTTTTTTTTTAGGCCACTTCCTGCAAATCTCATAATAAAGTACGTGAGGTTATCAATCTTCGAATTCAAATCTTATGGCAAAAATTTTAACTAATCAATAGCGCGTTAAACAAAGAGAAAGGATAGCATTAAAAAGTGGGTAAACGGGAAAACAAAAACAGAAGGAATGAAGTATAACTTTATTAGGAAAAATAGACTTTCAAAGGAGAAGAAAAAGGTACAAAGATAGATCTCACATGTTCCTTTTAGTTGGTTTTGAAGTCTTTTAACTGCCATTATTTCAAGTTCTCTGCAGCCTCATGCCATAATGGTCTCTTCTCCATCCTTGGTTTCATACCCTCTTCCTTATTTCTCCACTTTGGTTCTTGGGGCGCCCTTTCGGGTTTTCGCTCCAAGATTTTTTTTTTTTTTTTTTTTTTTTTTTTTTAGGACGCCCTTTCGGGTTTTCGTCCTTCACTCATTTTATGCATAGTACCTCTTGACAGTGTCGGCATTCACGGGTCTCGGGAATTCTTCACCGTCCATATGGGTCAAGATTAAGGCTCCTCCGGAAAATGCCTTTTTAACCACATAGGGTCCCTCATAAGTTGGTGACCATTTGCCCCGGGGATCATTTTGGTTCGACAGCACTTTCTTCAACACTAGGTCCCCGGGTTGGAATTCACGTAGGCGAACACCTTTATCAAATGCCCTAGCCATTCTCCTCTGGTATAATTGCCCATGACATGCTGCTGTTAACCTTTTTTCGTCCAGCAAATTTAACTGATCCAACCTTGACTGGATCCATTCTGATTCATCAATCCCTGATTCCTTCAGAATCCTAAAGGAAGGAATTTCGACCTCAATAGGTAATACTGCTTCCATCCCGTAGACCAGTGAGTATGGAGTTGCCCCGGTTGAGGTTCTTACTAAGTCGGTATGCGTGAAGAGCATAGGGAAGCATATCATGCCAATCCCTATATGTGACCGTCATTTTCCGGATTATCCTCTTGAGGTTCTTGTTTGCGGCTTCTACCGCTCCATTCATCTGGGGACGGTACGGGGAGGAATTGAGATGCCGGATTTTGTATTGATCACATAATTCCTGAATCTTCGGACCATTCAAGTTCTTGGCATTATCAGTGACAATTTCATTCGGGAGACCATGCCGGCAGATGATGTTGCTTTTGAAGAATTTAAGGAACGTGTTCTGCGTGATGTGAGCATACGACGTTGCTTCGACCCATTTGGAGAAATAGTCGATGGCCACTAGGATGAATCTGTGCCCATTGGATGCCTTAGGATTGATAGGACCGATCACATCGATGCCCCACATTGCGAAAGGCCATGGTGAGACGAGGTTGAACAGTTTATGAGGTGGGGCGTTTCTGATCGGCATAGATCCGACACTTATGGCACTTCCGAAATACTCGATGCTATCCCTCTCCATTGTGGTCCAAAATACCCACGCCGCATGATTTGCTTAGCCATCATGTGTCCATTGGCATGGGTCGCACAATTTCCCTCATGTGTCTCAAAGAGGATTCTCTTTGCTTCTTTTGCATCTACGCATCTCAGTAATTTGCCGTTTGGAGCTCCTCTTGTATAGGGTTTCTCACTGGGTAAGTATCCTAATGCTAATCTCCGAATCATCTTCTTGTCATTTTTGGTTGCCCCTGAGGGGAATTATCTGGTTCTACAGTAGACCAGGATGTTATGATACCAAGGCTTTCCATCGGGTTCTTCTTCAATCGTGAAGCAAGATGTCGGTTCATCCTCGCTTTAACCCTCAATGCTTGAGTTGTCCGCTCTTCTTCCATTTGGGCCATAACGGCTAGAGTAGCTAAAGCATCAAGAAATTGATTCTTGTCCCTGCTAAGATGAGTGAAAGAGATTTCTTCAAATTCCTTGATCAGCTCTAGTAAGTACTTCTGATATGGGATCAACTTGGGATCCTTAGTTTGCCATTCTCCCTTGACTTGATAAATTATCAGAGCCGAGTCTCCGTACACCTCCAACTTTCTGATTTTCATTTCGATAGCAGCTTGTAGACCCATCACACAAGCTTCATACTCGCGACATTGTTGGTACAGTCAAACCTCAACTTGACAAATATCGGAAGTGTTTTCCGTCCGGATACCAAGATACCCGATTCCGCTTTCCTGATAAATTGATCGCTCCATCAAAATACATTTCCCATACATCGCGGCCCTCCTCTTCGCAGTCTACTTCATTAATATGCTCATCAGGGAACTCAAAATCCAGAGCTTCATAATCCTGGATAGGATTTTCTGCTAGGAGGTCAGCAATTACGCTGCCTTTCACCGCTTTCCGAGTCATGTAGACTATGTCGATCGAGAGTATAACTCGCCACTTGGCTATCCTTCCCGCACGAATGGGCTCTCGAATACATATCTAATAGGATCCATCCCGAGATGAGCCATGTCTTGTGATTCAACATGTAGTGCTTGAGGCGATTTGTCAGTCTGTGCTAACGCGCAAAGCAAGTCTTTTCTAAGGAAGAATACCTTGACTCACAATCGTTGAACTTCTTGCTTAGGTAATAAATGGCCCTCTCTCTCTTCGGCCAGTATCATCATGTTGTCCCAAAACACATCCCATTGAATTCACTGGATTGCCATGTACAGATCAAAGGCCCGCTCGCCATGTGGAACCAATCGTGGATTTGACAGATATCGCTTGATTTTCTCAAAAGCCTCTTGACAAATGAATCCCATTGAGTAGAGTTGTTTTTCCGAGTAATCAAAATAGGCTCACTTTGGCAAGAAGATTAGAAATAAACCTCGAAATGTAGTTCACTTTTCCTAAAATCGCGCACCTCCCTTTCTGCTTTTGGGGATGGCATTTCTTGAATAGCTCGAACCTTGTCCGATCTACTTCTATCCCTTTCTCGCTACTATGAATCCCAACAACTTTCCCGATTTAGCTTCGAATATGCATTTAGCAGGTTCACCTTCAAGTGGTATTTCCGAGCCTTCGAATACCCTCCTCATCACCCGAACGTGGCTCTCTTCTCCTCGGATTTAATGATCATATCATCAATGTACACCTCCACTTCTTTATGCATCATGTCATGGAATAATGTGACCATTGCGCTACCGGTAAGTAGCCCTGATTTTTCAACCCGAAGGGCATGACCCGATAGCGTATACTCCCATTGAGTGATGAAAGCGCTTTATCCTTGTCTTCTTCGGCCCATTGGGATCCGATTGTACTCGATGCCCCATCAATACACGAACACCGCCCAATCCCGCAAAGATTGTCAACTAACACATCAATGTGGGGAGAGGGAAATCGTCTTCAAGCTAGCTTTATTAAGGTCCCCGTAGTCAACGCACACTCGACTCTCCCGTCTTTCTTCATTACCGAACGACGTTAGCCACCCATTGGGGATATTTGACCACTTCCAAGAATCCGCCACATCGCTTTCTTGACTTCATCCCAACCTTGAGCAAAGGTGTCGATTCATTCTCCTTAGTTTCGCTTCACCGAATTGTTCCCGGATTAAGGGAATTTTGTGCGTTACTATCTGAGGGTCCAAACCCACCATATCCTCATAGCTCCAGGAAAACACGTCGAGGAATTCTTTAAGCAGACCGATCATATCTCCCAATTCCTCACTCTCCACTACCTTAAGTTCCCTTTTTACTTCCTCCGTGCCTAAGTTTATTGTGCGCGCTTGCTTTTCACAAGGCATGAGGGAGGGTTCAATTTTTTCATCGTCTTCTTCTGTAAGGTCTTCCTCAGAATCACTTGAAGTAATGGCAGTTATGGGGATTTCAAAATTAACCAGAGGAATTTCTGAGTCTATTGGATTATTAGGTGTTAATTGATGAATGGTCCTGAATGAATAAAGAATAGAACATGTTATAAGGATGGAATTTAAAAAGGAAAGAAAGAGAGTGTTGGATTAAAAATGCGCTATCAATTCATTAATAATATTAATGCCATAAGAAAAGGTCCATTTACAGTATTACACTTGTCACCATGGACAAAGTGATCAAGTGTAGATAACCAGAGGTACTTTACTCGATATTGAGTACAGGGATATCCTCCATTGTCTAGTTGTCAAGCTCCCCGCCTCAACCATCAAGTAGACTAGGGCCTCATACAAGGAGTCCAGCTTGGATGACATCGATGGATGGATCATCGGGTGATTCTTCCGTATTTGCTTGGATGTTGAATGACCGGTTTGGTGAAGATCTCCGTGATCCTCGGACTACTTTCATCTTTCCCATCTTCCGTCAAACCTCCGATCCCAAGTATTTTCCTCATCCAGAATCGCCCGTCCACGAGGGCATCCTCCTCATATCCCAAACCACTATGGCCCACCTTCTGAATAGCCGGTATGGGTTCCACGATCCCTTGCAAGGCGGTGCCCAAGCCTTTCCCTTCTTGATACCCATTCCTCGACATCACTTTGGCCACCATAGCCATAGCCCCCTCCTTCCCGGTATCTTGCAGTTCAAGGGCCTGGAAAGAACTCTCCAATGACTCTTCGGCCGCTTCCACATAAGGAAGTGATTGCGCTTGGTGACCAAGATGGCTTCTTCGCCTTACGGTGATGATTTTGTCGCCCTTAATGTATTTGATCTTCCGTGCAAAGTCGAAGGAACAAAGATTCGCAGAATGGATCCATGGCCTTCCCAACAAAGATAGTGTAAGCGGCTCAATGTTCATCACCGAACGTGACGTTGAAAGTACATGCACCGACTTGATTGGCAAGTCAATGTCTCCCAAAGACCTCTCTCGGTACCGCCAAAAGGCTCTTACTACCATAGCACTCTGACGTATATATGATTGGTCGACCGGCAGCCTGGCTAAGGTTGCGCTAGGCAGTACATTAAGGGCCGATCCGTTATCGATGAGAACTTTGGCCACTATACAACCCTTGCATTTCACAGTTACATGTAGAGCTTTCTAGTGCCCTAAGCTCATGGATCTACCTCCTCTTGTAAAAGGCTACAAAGTTGGAAGCCCGGATTTGTTCTACTATCTTCTCAAACCGTCCCGGTGTGATGTCGTGGTTCACAAAGGCTTGATCCAGATTCTCTGCAAGGCTTGTCGGTGGACTTGAGCTCAGATCGGTGATAACAGTGAAATTCAAGTGTGTGTCTTCCTCAATTGCTCCACTACATCATACTCACTGCTTCATTATTTGGAGCAGTAGTTCTTCTTCTTCTTTATGTTCAGTAGGTTCTACTTCCCCTGCTTTCTCAACCTCCTCTTCTGTATTTTTTGATGACTCTCCCATTTTTACTTTCCCTTTTCTCTTCTCTCTTTCTTCGTTCCCGTAACACCTCCCACTTCGAGTTATAAACTCGACTTCTTGCTCAGGTGGAGAGGGCTTTGTTGTGATAACGGGCCGAGAACTGGTTTGGGGAGTAATGTTGCTAGCAGGTCCAGCATAAGTCATTCTGAAGTGCTCGTGAGGAGCAAAACATGGTTTTGGTGGTGCCGGAGGTGAGGCAAGACAAGGAGCGGATGTACTGCTTGACACTCCCTGAGTGTAAACTTGGAAGTTATAGTTCCAAGGGACAGCGTGAGTATTGGTGATGGGGAGCTGAGGTGGAGTTCGGATAACCGTTACCGGCGGTGAGGCTACCGGGGGCGAGAAGGTGATTCTGGGTTTGGAGGTAGAAGCATTTTGGCTGCATCCAGTGGTGTTCACTCCCTTTTCCGTCTTCAGCCTTGTCTGGCATCTCAGAACCTTGAGTGACAATAAGTTCCGGACTTCTTGCCTGAACCCCTCACAATCTCGCAGCTCATGGTCAGCTGCCTCTCCATGGTAAGGACACCTCGTACTCTCTTCGAATCCCGCTACCTGAGGGCAAAGGTAGCCTTCCTCGTTGCTACAAGAAAATCTCCTCAAGTATGGAACCACTTATCCACTTCGTGTTGATCCTCTTCCTTAGACTCTATCATATTTACACCACCGCCCGCATTGTGGTTAGGCAGTGGGTTTGAGGTAACATTGGGAGGGAACCATTTCTCGATCTTCAACCACCCGCGGATTAAAGCGTGCACTCTCCCTCCGAGTGCCCCGCAGCTTATCGCTTGAATGCCCTTGTGCCCTCCGTGATACTCACACCGGCAAAGGCATCATACCACCCGGGATATGGCTACCGGATCTGCCCAAGGGAACTGGTACGATTTGGTTTATACCTACAAGGTATCGGTATATTTCACCGAGAGGAAGGGGAAGAGGTGGATCGTGGTTCCTTGGAGGTCTCGGTTGTTTTGTGGTGGTCTTGGTTGAGCCGAGGAGGAGGTTGTCTTGGTTGTAAATTTGTAGGTGGGTAGTATTTTGGGCGTGGTTGTGGATAATTAGGGATAGAAGTTTGAATGTTATCTATGGTTTGTCCATGATAGGTAGGATATTGCCGGTAGTTATTTTGGGGAAATCGGGAGTAATTATTCGACGGTGACAGAGTGCACATCACCCTCCTTCTTCTTGCCAAAGTCGCGCCTTCTTCACAGTGGTTCTCACCAACTCCTGTAGTCTTCCTATTCTCGATTAGCTTCAATTCTCTCACCACTTGGATGATATCCGAGAAGTCATGGAGGTATTTCCAATCATCAGTTGAAGTAGGGAGCCTTCAATGTTTCGATGAATAGGAGCAGAGTTCATTGTCGGTCACCGGAGGGTATACTTCAGCCTTCTCCTCCATCGTTGGGCATACCGCTTGAAACCTTCCCGCCTTTCTGCACTGTGTTCGAGGTCCTCCTTGTGGGTGCCGCATCACAATTGAATTTATACCGCTTTAGAAAGGTATCGGCTAAATCCTTCCAGAGTGCAACTTGCTCTGCCCAATTGTATACACCATCTCGTAGCCGCTCCGAGAGGCTCTCGTGAAAGAAGTGAATGAGAAGTCTATCGCCTTCATAAGGCGCATTTTGGCAATGTAGGTTGCCAAGTGGATGCGATCTGAGTTTCCTGTACTTGTCGAAATCTAACCTTGAATTTGGGTGGTACCACCACATCTCGCACCAATCTCGATTTACACATCGATCGAACCATACATGTTCAGCCCCTCTATTGCCCTCGCCTTTCTTCTTCTAGAGCCGATAGTTTCTCGTTTTCTCTCGCCCTATGTTCTCCTTCCACCGTATGATGCGCTCCTCCAACTGGGAGCTGAGGGGTGGAGTAAACTGGAGGGATCGGGATTGAAGGGTGAGGCTCGGCATTTGAGATAGCCGGGTAATAGGAAAAAGGTAGGTCATTATTTATGGTCACCGGATTGACAGTGACGGTCGGGTCCGGGATTGATGGCTGGAAAGTGAAGGAGGTTGAAGCGTAGTGAGAATCAACCGTTGTAGGAGGTGGGGGAGGTAATGGTAGGTTAGGGTCTGAAGTGGGCCTATTTTGGGACATCTCCCTCATCATCTTCATAAGTTCTGAAACCTGGTCTTTTAGTTCAGACACTTGCCCCTGTAGGTTCTGTACTTGTTCCTGGTCTTCCATTAGTTTTCTTGTTCGAGATCTTGTTAAGTACACTCGCTGGGGTTGAACCGTGTGCTTGGTCAGACTTGCGTTGTTAGAAGCAATATTGATTTCCTGTAAGGAGTAAAAAAAGAAAATTTTAAATAAACTTCGAATTTTGCAAAGAAACTAAAAGTCCTGGTCTGGACGAAGGATACAGTGGCATTTGAGAGCCAGGTTGAAATCTGTAAAAAGGATAATCGCCTCAGCTTTATCATGGCATCGTTCGATAGTCTGACCGTGAATGACGGGATTGAATGCGCATTTATGATACCTGTTCATATGGCGCATTTCAATTTTTCACATAACCCTAGCGAGGAAGTTCCTACGGGAGTCATACTATTCATTCACAAATTTTGCTAAACAATGGTCCAAAAATCACTTCATTAACTGAGTAATTTGTACATCGTATCTTTTACATTGGCCTAAGCTCTGGAAGGTTCTTTATAATAAGATGACATTTTCTGAGATACTCATATAACCTTTCTTCTTGCTTGGCGGGGTCGAATGCTTTCAGAGCGTACTCGGATCTGTAATAATTCTTGTTTTCCTGCTATTGTTCTCTCCAGCTGGTCAACATTCTCTTTCAGTCCTTGATAGAGAGCTGCTTGTTTTTCTTTCTCTTTCCTTTCTTTAGCACACTCTTTCAAGATATCGTTGATGAGTAGTGCTTGTTCTTTCAATTCGAGCTTCTTCTTCTTACTTTCTTGCTTATATTCTTCGACGAGTACCTCTTGGTATTTCATCTTTTCCTGAAACTTGCTATTCTGTACTTTCGCTTCTTTTACCTCACTTGGAGAGAGTCTCTTTCCTTTCCCACTGTACCTCTTGCTCCTCGAACCCCATCCTTTCGGCCTTACCTCTTCCTTAAGTCTTCTTACTCTCCTTTTAAGTTTCTGCTGTTGGTCCTTCAGCTGTTTTATTTGTTCCTGCAGTGGTGAGTTCTCGATTAGCCTCTCGTAGTGAGTCATCCAGATGGCCATTCGTTTCTTCTAATAGGACATCTCGGAGCGGGTTACTGTCTTCGAATTTCACAGTTGAATGTTCTCGGTCCCTGTCAGCTCTCCATTTAAGATAATCGCCCGAGGTGCTTGGGCCCTTAGCGATCTCTCCATCGAGTGACGTTCTCCCACGACTTGCGAGCCTTTTCAACCCTTCTTCTCCTTTGAGCTCGTGGTAGAAGCGACCTTGGTGGTATTCTTCAATGTTGATCATGCATCGTGTTGAGCCGAATCGCCTCATTACCAATGCCGAGTGTAACTTGTGTATCCGGTTACTCCGATCGTGACACCGATCGAATACCTCGCATCGATCAAAACGGGTTGGCTTGACGCCCACGCCTTCCTCCAACAAGAATCATGACTATTGAAACTCAAAACTGCTCCCACCATCGTTTTTCATTCTTGGGCTGATCACTAATCGGATCATCTTCTCAATGGGAGGCTGGTCAAGGTACCAAGTCAATCCTTTTGTCTCCACAGACACATGTGACCGATAATCCAGAGGTATAACAGCTTGAGAACAACACTTAAGGGATCCTCTCGCCTGTCCGCAGAGGTAAGGGTTAATAAAGTCTCCGCAAGGATTGCAGTATTGGATTAATCACGCCTTTCCACCATCCGTAACACTTCCACCGCGTTGCAAGTGTTATGATTCCCAATGGTCCCGGAACAGAATCGACCGTAGATTCCCAAAGCGAGAGCCATCAAACCCGGCCCCACTGCTTTCTCATGGAGGCATTGATCTAAACATTTCGGAGATATGTCCAATACCAACCATGTGTTTTTCCTTGACGCTTTCTTTGGACTTTACTTCTTCCGGGGAGAACCCAACATATGTGCCAACCGCTTCTGTGTTTGCCTATGCTCGAGGTGTAAGTAGATCCTGCTTCGCAATGAGTATGGGATCCCCAAGAATGCCCGATATTCTTCCATAGTGGGGACCGTATCAATGTCATTGAAAGAGAATACCTGACTTAGGATTCCAAACCGACAACATGGCTTTTAATGCCGGATTTGGACCTTGACTTGCATTAAGGTTGCAATCTTCCCGTACTTCTTCAAAACGTACCTTGGCCTGATCGGGAAGCGACCTCCATCCGTTAGACAGACCCTCTAGGCTGTTCATTCTGACCTCTATTTTATTCAGATCTAGCGAAGGTAGCGAGCTAGCAGGTGCCTCGGAAGCATCATTTTGCGAGGGTACCGGACTATGAGCTGATTTAGACCAAAACTTAGCATTCAACCTTTTCACGATCGACTCGAGGATGCCATGATAAAAATGATGCCTATCCTTTTCTGCACTCTTGGTTTGGTAATGCCTGTGAGAAAATTCGTTAGTAAGACAAATTAGGGTAATTTTGAATCATACTGTTGACAGAGTGACACGTACACATTTATCAAAGTAGGAAAATGTGTAGGTGTTCTAGTAGGATTCAAGATTACCCTCAAAAGAAATGAACAAAAGGAAATTAAAGCAGAATAGGGTAAGAGAAAGTATGCCCCTTTTGTCCTATAGTAGGGAGACTCCTAACACCGGGTGAGTGCTACCTACCTGGATAGTTCTATCTTATGAGGTAGTTTACTACGGCCTTCAACTATTGTGATAGTTTAGCTCAGGAACTAATTTTCTAAAAGCCACAGGTTCCCAAATTGCCCCTACTGTAAACAGTAGAGCCCCATTCTACCCCTGTGATGTTATCGGGAAAATTCCACGAGTATCACAGTGGATAGAGCGAGTTTCAATTTGAGCAGAAGCCTTCACGGATACTAACGGGGTAAAACCCACGGGTACCGCTACATGACTCCCTCCTACTTTCCTAAAAGGGTAAGAAAGCCCGGGTTAGGACCATAGTGTGTGAGGACATTGTGTGAGTGTTCGGTGTGTGAAGGGACACCTTTACCTCTTCCCAATTTAGGGGGATTTTATTTTTCCATTTTTTTCCTTTTTTTTTCCTTTTTGAAATGAAGAGCACTGTAAGAGATAGAACAGGCGAAACAAAATAGTTAGCAGTAATAATAATTAACATATAAGACATCGCCGAGTGAGCCCATCTAACTATAATTTGATCAGACAAAATTAAATCTACTTTTGGACCACTAGACCGGGGATGTTCCCCAGTGGAGTCGCCAAGCTGTCGCAATAGATTTTGCGGTCGCCTGGACGATCACTCACCGAAGTGGGAAAAAGTGAGGAGTCGCCACCTTAGTTTTGAGGGAAACTAAAGAAAACCATTTGAGAAGTTAAATTAAAAATGAAACCACTTCAAAACAGAGATTCTAAGTTCGGGGTCCGTAAACGGGTGGGGAAGGTGTTAGGCACCCCACCTCATCCCTTAATAAGGGTAAGTAGATTTAATTCTGCATTCTTTATAAATTAGTTAGGAGGGCTTGGATGGCAATGTTAATCCTTTTAGTAAAAGGAATATTTGATTTTTCACTAAATTTGGATCACCCAGATACATAAGTAAATGAGACAACCTTAGTGAACGGGTGTGAGAATCGGATAAGAACTCTCCTCCGATCTCTTTTAAGTTGTTTTTAAAATTTTTAGGGAGACCGGATAAGAACCTCCTCCGATCTCTTTTAGAGTTATTTATTAATGTTTTGAGTTGAGACTGATAAGAACTCTCCTCCGATCGCTTTTTAATGTTTATTAAAATTTCGATGTGAGACCGGATAAGAAACCTCCTCCGTTCTCTTTTAGAGTTTTTTATTAATGTTTTGTGTTGAGACCGGATAATAACTCTCCTCCGATCCCTATTTAATGTTTATTAAAATTTTGAAGGAGACCTGATAAGGACTCTCTTCCGATCTCTTTCAGACAACAGAGCACGAAGGGATTTCTCCGATCTCCTGATTTTTAATTTCAACTACATGGCATAAGAGCCTAAAGCTAAGGATTACGGCGTTCTAAGATGTCGGGATAAGGCTTCTCGATACCTTTTGACTAGATAGAGGAAACTAAACTTGATTTACCGACCTTCCATGCTCATTTTACCAATATCTATTAATGACCGATCTACTGCTTCGCTTACTTTGGTCTTATTCCACTTTATGACATCTTTGTCGAATTGTCGCTTACGTCGGCCTAATAGTTTGGCTATCTTCCCGACGTGTTATTCATGTTCTCTTTTAAAAGAGACCCTTGAGTTGCGATTACCTACGCTTACCCAACCACTTACATACTACTAGGAGTTAGAAAACTTGCTTTCAAAAAAAGATGAAGATTAATAAAAATGAACTGATCACTAAATAGATGATTTGGGAGTGTCATTCTTTGGGGATCGTTTGTGCAAAAATAATCTTGAAGAAAGTTGCAGATGTAAGAAGAACACAGGAAAATGCGGAAAGTAAATGCAGACACTCGATAAAACAGTGGTATGAGCTCTTATAGTAACATTCTTTGGGGATCGTTTGTGCAAAAGTAGAAAGTCACAGATGTGCGAAGAACAAAGAAAATGCAGAAAGTAAATGTAAGCACTTAATAAAACAGTAGTATGAGCTCTTAACTGTAAGGAGCCAAATCTACTAAAATAACTATGGGGTGTCAAATAGTGATAAGGCAACGGATTGATTGGCCTGAGGGGTGGTGTTCCTCGTGAACTGGAGGGTGCTTAGCTAGAATGCGATCAGATCAAGATGAAAAGAACCGAGTGGAATGAAGTTGAGCTTGGACAATGAAAACAGAGATGATAAAAGGCAGAAAGTGAGAGTGTGACCAGATAATGAATAAACTGGAAATGTAGAGTTCCAGTATTCAGAATCTTTTCAAGAAAAACACTTTAGAAAACTAGTTTCAAAAGTCTTTTTGATCGACACTTCTAAATAGCAGAGTAGCAAACTAAATGAAATTTCAGAGTTCCTCTGCTATAATAACAGCCTCTTGTCTTTTTTTTTTTTTTTTGCCCGTCCTTTGAACAGTTTTTATGCAGGTATTTATAGGAATCGGGTGCTCTTCGTGAAGGGTCAGGATTTGTTTGAGGGAGATGGAGGGTCGAGATTTCGAAGGACATGATCGGAGGTTCAGGAATTAAAGAGAATCAAAATGAATGGTTGAGATCACTCTTCATAATATTTGTCATTTTCTTCTTTCCATCTGACAGTCCCAAATTTCCTTGTCCGGAACGATCCGAGGGCTAAGACCGAAAGACGCTGCATCGCTGCCTTCTCTCTTGATCTAAGGGTTCCGGTTTGTCCTTACAAGTGGGATCAACGGTGGAGATTGGGATGTACAGGATCATGACATACCGCGCACTGCCGCATTGCGTGCGATTCTTAGGCATGCGGTGAGATCTCGTCTGCAACGCCTTAACTACCTCGGCTCTGATTCTGATGACGGTTATTGGAATTTGTCTTATTCTTTTTGCCTACCGATCCTCCTCCTCTTCCGATCTCTTTCACATGTTCTTTCCGACCTTTCATGCTGGTCTCCCACCTTCCGATCTACTATTCCGATCTTTTCCCTTCTTCAGTCCGGTCTGTCAAAGTATTAATTGTCCTCGATTCCCAAGCGCCGCTGCTTTTTCGCCAAAGAATAAATGCTCATTTTCCCTATATATACTCCCGTCGATAGAGACATTTCTTTCATCCGATTTTCCTCTCTTCCTTTCTTACTTTCCTCGTTTCTAGCCGCTCGGTGGAAGTTCGCTATAATCGTGGCTTTGATCTTTTCCGATGGACTTCTTTACTCACCGACTGAAAATTCACGATCCCGGTGATCGAATGACCTTTACTGACGATGGTGAGAGGACTGGATTTGACCGATCTGTATTGCGGACCTTAGTTGTACCGATCTCGAGTCGCTCAACTGAGTTCATTCAGTTTCTCATCACATTGAGTGTTCCGAGCGGTTTTCTCCACATTGGGTGTTCCGGCTGGTCGGTTTCGGTGGTAACATCGGTGACGATGTCTCTCATCTTCATGGGAGTCATAGTCACCCCATCCGAGCCGCACATCTATCCGATGTCAACAATGGCTCTCTGTCAAACACGCTTTTGATTCACACGAGACTAGGCTTTGACATAGGCCTTTAGATAGGATGTTCCACCGGTCTCTAGAGATCGCCCAAATGATGTAATCCTAAATGTAATCGATCTCTAGAGATCGCCCAAATGATGTAGTTAGACCTTTATTGTAGTCCGATCCCTAGAGATCGCCGAATGATGTATTTTATTTTCAATGCAATCCGATCTCTAGAGATCACGAAATGATGTGATCCAATGTTAGTGTAATCCGATCCTAGAGATCGCCCAAATGATGTAATCCGATCTTTTGAAAATAAAGACTTTATTTTATCTGTTATCATCTTATTATTTTTGCATTGATTATTTTTCCGATCTCTAATGTGGTTATCCGATCTGGTTCTTTACGAATGACACTTAATCGATCCTTTATTCAAAATATTTAACTTATTATGCCGATCTCCAATTAACCGATCTCCAACATTCGGATATTTGAGAGAAGTGTCGAACACCGCCGAGTCCCACCAATCGATGCGCCGCTTAGAACCTCGCGAGCATTAAATGCTCTGACTAGTATAAATAGGGGTAGGAGGGTTAGCCAATTGTTCTCTCATTCCATTTTCAATCCTCGCTCACAACTTCAAGCTCTCTCATTTTCTCAAGTTCTTCCGACGCCGATCAGACTCCAGTAAGGGCTTTGATCCTCTTTTTAATTTAAATTCTTTGTTTCTTTTGAAAATGAGCGGTGCCGAAGGTCAGAGAGCGGCGAGCTCTCCTTCCATTCAGTTCGTGGTCATCGCCCGATGACGAAGAGGCACGGGCCAAGCGCTCAACAAGAACCTCCTGTGGCCTCCGCTCCAACTCTGGGCGGGTCATACCATCAAGGCTCGCACCTTCTTCGGGAGAGAGACTCTCCCTATAGACGAGCTACCGTCGGTTCTTCGAGTAACCGATCTACAATCGTTTAGCAAAGAATAGAATATTCGTCCAGATTCGTACGACCTAAACAAGTGCCACGGCGATCATCGTGTCGATAACACCTTTGAAGAGAATGACATCGATATGGTGTACGAGGAACAAGAAAGGCCGGCCGAGGTTCCCTCTAGACGATTTCTACAAGGAGGTCTTAAAACTTCACCGAGCATGCATTGTTCAAATTCACCCCAACTCATGGCGGATCTTGGTAGCCTTCCGAGGTCTATGCCGAGCTAAGGGAATCAGACCTACGGCTAAGGTGTTCACCAAGCTGCACAGACTAACTCGCTGAAAGGATGACGAACACTGGTTCTTTCAGTAAGCCTCATTATGCTCTTTTCCGATCCGCCTCATCCCTTAAGAATTGGAAGAACCGCTTTCTTCATTCCGAGGAGCAAAGATCCGAGCCGCTGAGGACTTCCCCAGAATGGTGGTACCAGGGGCCCTTGCTTCCGAAGCACATTACCCTGAGTCAGGAGGAAAGTTTAATAGTGATGGATCTGAAGAGTCAGGCCGCCACTCAAAAGTATTCTTGTTTGGATGCACGGATCGCCGAGCCGCACCATTGGACTATTCAATTGCTCACCGCCAAGACCGCGAACTTCCACTCTCTCGACCTCGGCATTGGTATTTTCTATATCTCGCTTCACGACCTTAGCGATCTCACTAACCTTTTCTTTGTGCGGTATGGCGGGTGATGAGGGTTCTAGGAAGCGGAAGAAGGAAAGGGAGATCTCCGGAAGATAAAGGAGATGAAGCATTCGAAATGCTTCAACACTGGTCGTGAACCTGGGGAAGTACAAGGAGACCCGCCTCCACCTTCGGATTTGCCGTCCACTGAAGCTGTCCGATCTCCTCCTAGATCGGAAGAGCAGCCTCCGACTCTTTCAGTTGTCCCAAGCACGGAAAGGGGGCCTTCTCAATCTTCTGGGAGGACCTCCTCTCGTGGCGCCTGAGTTAATGGAGTCTTTGAAGAATAACCGATCAGACGGAGAACCCGCTTTGCCCAAGTCTTGGGGTCTTCCATCTTTCTTCGGAGGATCGGACAGCTATCCTCGAGCGCCTTGATGACATCTTGACTCACTCCATGAGTCCGAATGTGGAGTGCCCGTGAATCGGACCATGGTTTGGGAAAAGGTCCAGTGCAGGTAAGGAGATCGGGAAGAAAAATCAGGAATTGGCTTCCTCCGATCCCAACTCTCATCCGCCGGGATTATATATCTCAAGTTGAGGGACGGCAAAGTACTATGAAGACAGTGGCCGAATGCACTCGTGTCCCGGCCGAAGGGATCGGGCTCTCGGAGAAGTCCAGCACTTCAGCCAACGAGCTGGCCAGTCGCCCAACTCATCGAGGAGCTTAAGGAGAAAGACGAGGAGCTTAAGGCGAAGGATGAGGAGCTTAAGAAGAAAGACGAAGAGATGGTGATGGGATAGCCGAGCCTATCTGAATGCTCACAAGGACCTCTTGATGAACTCGTAAGCGCTACTCAAGAGGACTTCTCTGGATGGCCGACTGCCCCGAGGCGACGATGAGGACAGTGAGGAGGAAGCCGAGGGTGAGAGAGAGAGTGAGCAGAATGTAAATCAGGCTGGGGGTGATCCCCCAGCCGAATAACTTGTACAAATTATGAAATGAAATGGAATGCCTCTTTGTTCAATGAAGGGTTGTGATCGGAACATTTTAAACCATTGTTTGTCTGAGTATTTGATTGTATGAGCACAAAGAAGACAAAAATGCAATTATTAATCTAAGTATAAGAGATCGGAAAGCACAATAAGCATGAGATCGGTGGGGAAGAAATGCTGAACGGGACTTGATTAAAATTGAAAATTTAACTTGAAAACTTAAGATCGGAACCCTTGTTAAACCGAACCAAAACCTTAGCTCTTGATCTTTCGAAAAGGAGATCGGCTATAAAACTGGTAAGAAAAGATCTAGTGCTAGTTCACTTCATTTATCAACAGAGATCAGGGATATACCCGACGGGTCCGGAAATTCGACAGCGGGTTTGAGAGATCGGTAAATGATTTGAGAGATCGGCAGGGCTTTAACGAATGTTAGGACTTAGCATTGATTCAATTCCTTTTAAGGAGAGTTCGGAAATATGGTCATCTGGTAAAGAAAAATGAAGAGAAGTCGGAAATGTCATTGGCTGGCCCAGGGAGACCTAGTGCTGGGGATCGGTTTCAAAGTCTTGTTGATTTTGGGGATCGGCCAAAATATGGTGTCGACAGCTAGCAATTCCTCAACTTGCCTTTGTAATTCTTAGGTTTCTTCAGGATTAGTTCTATAGGCTGGACGGTTGGGAATAACTGCTCCAGGTACAAAATCAATCTGGTGCTCAATCCCTCGAATAGGTGGTAGTCTAGCTGGAATCTCCTCAGGTAGCACATCCTCATATTCCTACAAAAGGGAGACAACAACACTAGGCAAATTGGGGTCAAGGTCAGATGTAGATAAACAAGAGTCCTTAAACACAATTAATAACATTTGCTTGTTGGAAAACATGGCTTTATTCACATCTTTTCCTTTAGCATACAAGCTTAATTTTCTCTCCCCTCTTTCCGCACAGCTCTCCTTTTGCGCCGAAGTTTCACCTTTTTCAAGCACTCTTGGAATGTTTTCTTTACTCTCTTTTCTTTCCTCACAACCACCCTTGTCTTGCTCACTCACAACATTTTCAGTCAATTTCTTTTCACTCCTTCTTTTCTTCTCTGCTCTCTTTTCAGCCACTCTTGATTTTACCTCACCCATTGCTTGCTTAAGCCTTGTTTGGTCTTCATAAATCTGTTTTGGTGTCATAGGTGCCAAAATAATTTTCCTTCCATTCATTTCAAAAAAAATACCTATTTTTATACCCATCGTGGATCACCTTTCTATCAAATTGCCATGGTCGGCCAAGTAATAAATGGCCAGCTTGCATTGGAACCACGTCACACATAACCTCATCTTGATACTTTCCTATTGCAAAGGAAATCAGCACTCGTTTTGTTACTTTCACCTCACCGCATTCATTCAACCACTACAATTTATACGGTCTAGGGTGTTTCAAAGTCCTCAACCCTAATCTCTGCACCAAAATAGTACTAGCAACATTGGCACAACTTCCCCCATCAATGATGACACTACAAGCTTTGTCTTGGATAAGACACCTTGTATGGAAAATTGTTTCTCTTTGCAATTCATCACCAACATCCTTCTTTACTTGAGTATTTAATGCTCTCATAGTCACTAGAGCACTTCCTTCAGTAGCATATTCTACCTCTGCATCCTCCTCCCCTAAAGATGTGGAATCAATCACAATTTCCTCCTCCGTTTCTATTTCACCATTTTCTCCCATGACCATGACTCTCTTGTTAGGGCATTGAGAAGCTATGTGTCCACTACCCAAACACCTAAAACACCTCACATCTCTATTTCGGGTAGTAGTTGCAACCTCCTTTCCTTTACTTTCTACAAATTTCTTCTCCACCTTTTTTTCCTTTTCCTCATTTTTCTTATATTTGCTAACAGCCTTTTCCCTATCCTCCTTCTTCCAGTTAGACTTCCAAGATGAAGAAGTACCTGCATTTCCTCCAAATTTTGACTTGCTTTTAAGTTGCCTTTCTACCTTCATAGCCATGTGGACCATATCCTCCAACTCAACATAGTGATGTAACTCAACAATATGAGCAATCTCCTTGTTTAGCCCATTCAAGAATCTAGCCATGGTGGCTTCTCTATCCTCCTCTACATTTGCTCTAATCATAGCAATTTCCATTTCTTTATGATAATCTTCAACACTTTTAGAACCTTGAGTCAATCTTTGTAACCTCTGATGTAGCTCTCTATAGTAATGACTAGGAACAAATCTCCTTCTCATTATAGTTTTCATCTCACCTAAAGTTGCAATTGATTGCTCATAATTTCTCCTTCTACTAATCAACACTTGATCCCCACCATACCAAAGCATAATCAAGAAATTCTCACTGCTAACTTTACTTTCTTCTCCTCTGAATAGTGATGACAATCAAAGACAGCTTCTACCTTCCTTTCCCATTCTAGATACACATCCGGATCATTTTTCCCTTGGAAAGAAGGGATGCTCATTTTAATACTTTTAATATTGTCATCTACCCTATTCCTCTCTCTTTCCTCTCTTCTTATCCTCCTATCCCCATTCCTCCTATCTTCAGCTCTTCTCTCATATCTACCCCTCCTAGGTCTTTCAACCTCAAAATCATAGTTATCAACCTCATCTTCATCAGATTCAACTATTGAAGGTACAAGATCCCTCCTATTTGGCCTTCTCTCATTTTGCCTATCTCTTTGCTCCAATCTTTCCAACCTATCTATGATTCCATTGCACACAACATTCATTCTTTCAAATTGTTGTCTGACAGCCTGCATGTAGAATGGATTTTCACCTTCCCTCTCACTACCATCACCCCTTCTAGACGTGTTTTCAGACCTGCAAGAAAATGGTTAGAGTAAAGAAAGCACCTCACTCACTCCCTTACGTGTTTACACTCAACAGGGGACACTCCACTCGTGTTTAACTCAACAAGGCTTTTCCCCTCTTATGAACTCACCACTCTGTGCCTTTTACCTCTCTTTGCTATGTCCACAAGTTCTTATCAAACTCAAGTAACTCAAACCAAGACTGTACTCACAAAAATTTAACACACAATAAAATTCTTGAACGTGACGGATCAAAACAAGTAATAAAAAAAAAAAAAAAAGAAATAATGTGACTCAAGAAGTCAAGAAAAGAAAAGCTCAAGTATGGAAATGTAATGCAATAAGGAATCAAGAAAGAAGACACCAAAATAAAAGAGTAGTAAGCTGGAAAAGAGACAACCTAAAGAAGAGATATCAAGCTTAAATATCCAAGTTTGCCACCAACTTATCACAATTACTAGCAGTTCACACAATACACCAAAAATTGCATAAATTTAGGATCACCAAGCAAACGAGTGTATTTTGATCTGAAATTGAGTAGGTAAATGCAACTCAATACTGACTAATTGCTGCTAGAATTTCAAGCTTTTCTTGACAGGTTTACTATGTAAACCAAATTTAATCGTGTCTGCCGCAAAATTTTGTTCCCCACACAAACGGTTAAATTTTGAGCTGAGATTTAATTTGAGAATAGCTCAAATGTTGCAAAAACAACATGTAAATTTTCATGAATTTCCGGGCTGATTTGCTATGTGAACTTAATTTAATTGGGTCTGCTGCAAAATTTTGGTCTCCCACACAAACGGATGAATTTTAAGCTGAAATTTAATTTGAGAACTATTGATATGGGGTATAAACACCCGGTAAATTTTCAGAAATTTCTGGGTACATTTTCTATGTGAACTTATTTTGATCGATTCTGCCGCAAAATTTTGGTTCCCCACACAAATGGTTGAATTTTAAGCTGAAATTTAATTTGGAAACTACTGAAGTGGGTTATAAACACCCTGTAAATTTTCAGGAATTGTTGGGTCTATTTGCTATGTGAACTTAATTTGATTGGGTCTGCCGAAAAATTTTGGTTCAGTAGGCAAACAATATCAAACAACCCCTAAATTTTACACCCAACGTCTTAAACACACCCAAATAATGCTTGTAAAGTTTCAGGCCTAATAGGTAAGTCGAACTCAATGACCCAAGTAATCTCTCATGCTTGATATCAAAATGAAGGAAGCAAGATAGATAGCTAGAATAATGGCTTTGGCTTGATTAACCCAAAATCCTAAGACAAACTCAACAAAACAAATTTTTAAACAAACAAGTCATACTAAACCCCAAGAGCCAATTTCGGTCAAGCATACAATGAACAAAAATGTGAATAACAGAAACACAATAAGAAGCAAAACAAGGTTTAGCAAGAAAGAACCAAATGCAAGATGAAGAAGAAGAAACAAATATGGAACTAGAGCCAAACAGCAAATATGAAAAAGGTAACAAACACAAAGAATAAGAAGCAAATAGAGAATCTACCTTGTTTGGACGTCCCTTTGCTCTGATACCAAAACTGATGTGAACCCTCAAGTAATTGGTAACTTGAAAATCCACATTCAAGAATTAAAGGAACAATATGGAAAGCACCAAATCAAGATGTATGAATTTGATTCTTTAAACCAGCATAATCAGATTGTTGTGTAATTCAAAGAAAATATCATAAATGGGATTCTTGACCTAATTCATATGGAGAATGAATAAACCAAGAATATTATGCACATTAAACCTTGCAAGATAGAAATCTCAGCAAGTTAATGAGCTTCACAAGAACAAAGGCAACAACCAATTTACTCACTAATGGAGCAGAAACAATCTTTCATTAATATTCAAAGTGTGTCCTCCACTCTCTCATTACACTTGTATTTATATTCTCTTGGCTTCAAAGTTTAAGACAAAAATATCCCTACTTTAGTAACAGCTGTAAGGGGCTTTAAGTCCAAACAAAAATTAATCTATCAAAAGACTAAAAACTCCCAACAAAAAGCAAATTTAATACAGCAGCAAATAAGGGCATTTAAGTCCAAAAAGAGAGGTGGTTATAAAACAGCAAGGAATATTCCTTCAAAAAGGTGCCAGCATGTCCACAGGTTATTCCATGTAACCTAATGCTCCACATGACACCTAGTCACTTTCAAGCTTAATTTTCACCAAATTTAATCCTTTATAATTTTCTTCATGCCATTCCAACTTATAATCCTTGCTCCTTAAGATTTCACAAATTAAATTCTGAAGTGATTTAGCTCTATATATATAACACCTCAAAAGCTAGCTCACAAGGGGAGGTTTGCAAACCCATATATATAATACTCAAGACCTCCCTGCAGAACCGATGTGGGATGCATCATTCCCGATCCCTTTAGACTGAACGTCCTTGTGAAGCAACAGGGGTCATGACTCGTTCACCCCGACTTCTCTTGAAGAATGTCAGGGAACCTTTGTACATGGCCCACCGACCCATACAGAGTGAGGCTCTGATACCAAATGATATGAACCTGCCTAACTCTACCTCAAAAGCTAGCTCTAGTAATTGGACCTTGGATGAAATCCTTTGGCGTGGATGTAGCTTGATTCTCATCACTAAGGATTGTGTAAGTCCATGCCGTTATGGATCATTTACTACGTCAGAAGGATCAGCCCAAGTTTTTACCCCAAAGAGCTCACCATCAGTTGGTAGAGGCAGAGGCAGAGGTAGGGGTAGTACACCTGGAAATCAGAGTACTGTGAATCAGCCAGGACAAGGTGATGCTCCAGCTAGAGTATACACTATGCGACAGAGGGACGAGGATGAGACTTCTGACATTGTTGCTGGTATTTTCGCAATTCTTAACTAAAATATATATATGTATAAAAATCAATTTAGATATGTTAGTGACTAGTCTTTTTAGAATAAGTTTTGGAAGAGTTTGTTAGCGAAAGACATCACCTAGAATACGATAAATTATTGAATATTGATAGATAAAAGAGTTATGGAAGTAAAAAGTTAAATAGTTAATTCAGATGTAATAAAGAAATGTTACGAATATTAGCAAGACTGTTGATTAGAATGGATAGAGGACCAATGATTAGGTAAATAGTATTGGTTAAAGTGCTATGGACTATTATTTACACTATGAAGCTATGTAGAAATGTGAGAAAAACATGAGAAAAGAACACGTATGACTATTTGATGACAGATAATAGACACAATTTCGAGGATGAAATTTCTTTTTAGGGGGGGGGGGGGGAGAATTATAACACCCTTATTTGCATAGTCTGGTAAATTATACTATTCCGGTGACCGGTGTCGATTCGGACAATTAAGAGAATTAGAATCACATCTAAGACACTTAGATAAGCCCTGAATATAAATAATTAGTAATTGTCAAATAGTTAAATATAAAGAAGAAAAACAAAGCATAAAAAGTTAAATGAGCTGGGAGTCACAGCGATGGGAGACCTTCTCGGGAAGTGACTGCGAGGTCAGTCCCAACTCAAATTTTGAATCGAAAAATGTGACGCCGCGGTCCTAAGGACTATTGCGAACATAGTGGAAAAGAGAAATCACAGAAAAGAATTTTTAAGCAGGTCAAATAATTAGGTCTGGGATCCGAAAGAAATATTGAATAACTTGCAAACCGAATCAGACCGGGGAGGGGCAAATTGGTCAATTCACTTCTAGAGGTGACTCATGACCTAACTGTCCAATAAAATTTGAGAAATGAAAATTTTGAAATATAGAATTAAATTAAAGAAGTGAGGAAAAAGAAAGGGAAAAGAAAAGAAAAGAAAAGAAAATAAGGATTAATGACATCACCAAAGTGACATAAGCATGATGTGAAAAATAATTTCCATTTAATTTATCTATTTGACCAAGTCAAATTAAGGATAAATACCAATAAATAACAAAATAAAAGAAAACAATTTTTAGTCTTCGTCTTCAACACATGTCGCCCCCTCTCTCCCTCTCTTGTTTCTCTCTTAATTCCACCATGGGAGCTTATTTTTAAGCTTCCTAAACCCTACTCCTCGCTGGTCCATGCATAACTTAAGCTAAAAGTAGATGAAAATACTCCAAAAAAATATGAAAACAATCAAAAATCGACACCGTAGGTTTATCCTTCGATCGTGATTTCTGAAAATCTCTGTTGGGAAGAGTCCATAACATGTGGAGAGTAAGAGATAGACCTGTCAAAGGAGTTGCTATGATACTCGTTAAGAGTGCTCGGATAGTTTTGAATTGGGAAAGCTTATAGTTGGATAGATGACTTTATCCCAAATACATGATGGGTAAGAGCATGTAGGAAGCTAGCCATCTGGAGAGAGATGACAAGATGAGATACGACCTCTAATGGTTAAACTTGTCGAATGTGGTCATCTAAAATAGTGTCAGGCTTAACGACATTGTGACTGGTGTGCTCAACCTTTAAGTGACAGCTTGAATAAGGCCTTTACTTATATTATTTGTCATTGTACAAGTCGGCAGGCTAATTTAACAAGTATATAAATTGTTCCCGCATGAATAAGCTTCAACCAATGGTCTAAGTCACGAATGCGGTTGTCACAAATGAGATGACTTGATACTCTCATTGATGATCATTGACAAGACTATATGGTTGCGTGGGTCATGTCCCTGAAGCTCTCCACACTCACGTTTATGCTCAAGATGGGTCGGGCATAGAAATTCTCCATGTGTAGAAATTTTAAGTCAACTTAGGATGAAGAAGCTCGGAACATATTTGAACATATTTTTTGAGCAATTTATCGTGTTGCCATCAAGTGTTGGTTGCCTTAGCTTTAACAGAGATTGCAAAAGTGCCACATGTTGCATGCCTTCACATATGTCATCCTTACCATTATAGAGCATTTTAATAAGCACACTTTCAAGTGTAACCATTTTTTAGAAAGTTGAGATAGCCTTTGGTTTTAATTTTAGCTCATTAATTTGGTTTTAATTTTAGCTCATTTTGCATTTAATGTTACCCTGCTTTAGTAGGGAAGAATAAATTACTCCTCCTAGGCCAACTACTACCTTTTGTCTTGAAATAAAGTTCCACCTCTTGTTTCGATTTTATTTTATTTTGAAGTAAATAAAATCATGAAATATTTTAGCTTAATGGGTGCACTTAGTTCAATTAATTTTAAAAATTCATTTTTATAATTACTTAAGAGAAATCATATAAATTGAATTAAATTAAATAATCCAAGAGACATAACAATATATGTTATTAATTATAATAAGAGCAACTTTAGGACAAGAAAGTTTACTCTAGTACAAGTCATAAAAAAACTTATACCGAAGTAAAAGAGCACTTGATACTCTATAAAATAATCATATATAATATATATCCATTTTATTTAAGAATATATCCCATAAGAAATACTCCTTAGAATATACCCTATTACTTTTCCTTATAAATAGAGTCAGGTAAGGATGAAAAAGAGTTCTTCCCCCCTCAGACGTTCTCTCTCTCTCTCTCTCCTTTTTTTATACCCTGCTTCTCTTCCCTCAATACTCTGTCTCTTTACTCTACCCTCTTCTCTCTCTCTTTCTCTCTCCCTCTCTCTCTCTCTCTACCTTACTATTTTCTCTCCTCTAACTTGAGCGCCGAAAGGTCTTCACTAGGGACTTCCGTGGTGGACTTCTGGTTATTCTTCCTTTGTTTTCCAAGTCCCTTTAGCTAGCATGATAAAAAAAGGGATCCATTTTAGTGAAGCAACACATTCAGGCTTCATCAAGAGGGAAAGAGTTATGAGGAGAGAGATATAAGAGAGAGAGTCAAGACAGTTTGGGTATAAAAAAAATAATAGGAGAGACCAAAGAGTTAATATAATTAAATTATAAGGACTAACTAATATATTTTGTAAAGTATAGAGATTAACTAATTATTTTTACTAAAATAGAGAGACTAGTAATAGTTTAATTGGAATTAAAATATTTAACTAATGAAAAATTTAATGGGAGACTAAATAGTTTAATAAAAGCAAAACACATAGATTAAATAATATATTTTTTAAAATACAAAGATTAAATAATCAGTTTCATTAAAATATAGAGACTAAATATTAATTTTCTCAAATATAATAAAACAGTAAAAAAGCAAAAGAAATAAATTTTATAGTCTAAACTTTTTTTTAGTTTTATAAATAAAATTAATTTTTCCATATATTTTAAATAATAAAAAATAATTTCTTTTATTTTTCAAATAAAATTAATACTTTTAGTATATTTTAAACTCAACTCAACTCAACTAAGCCTTTATCCCAAAAATTTAGGGTCGGCTATATGAATTCGCTTTTTCCACTCTGAACGATTTTGGGTTAAATCCTCAGAAATGCGTAATGCTTCTAGGCCATGTTGTACTACTCTCCTCCAAGTCAACTTAGGTCTACCCCTTTTTTTCTTTCTATCCTCTAACCTAATGTGCTCTACTTGTCTAACTGGAGCCTCCGTATGTCTGTGCTTCACATGACCAAACCATCTCAATCTTCCTTCTCTCAACTTATCTTCAATTGGCACCACTCCTACCTTTTCTCTAATACTCTCATTACAGACTTTATCTAGTCTAGTATGGTCACTCATCCACCTTAACATTCTCATCTCTGCAACTCTTATCTTAGATACATACGACTCTTTCAGTGCCCAACACTCACTACCATATAACATAGCCGATCGTATGGTTGTACGGTAAAATTTTCCTTTCAGTTTATTGGGAATCTTACGATCACATAAAACTCCCGTGGCACGTCTCCACTTCAACCATCTGGCTTTAATCCTATGACTAACATCCTCCTCACATCCCCCGTCTGCTTGAAGGACTGAGCCTAAATATTTAAAGTGATTACTTTAGAACAGTACCACTCCATTCAAACTAACTCCTTCCCTATCACCAGTTTGGCCTTCACTGAACTTGCAATGCATATATTCTGTTTTTATTCTACTTAACTTAAAACCCTTTGACTCTAGAGTACTTCTCCAAAGTTCTAGCTTTCTATTGACTCCTTCTCGTGTCTCATCTATCAGAACAATATCATCCGCAAATATCATGCACCAAGGAATACTCTCTTGTATATGTTTCGTCAATTCATCTAAAACTAATGTAAAAAGGTAAGGGCTTAGACTGATCCTTGGTGTAATCCAATTGAAATCGGAATATATCTTGTGTCCCCCCACTGTGCGCACACTTTTAGTATATTTTAAACAATAAAAATAATTTTTGTAACAAAATAGCATAAAATATGTTTTTTTTTTAAATGCGAAAATTAATTATTTTTTATGAAATAAATAAGCTTTTACTTTTTCCTTTTATATAGTCAATAGTCAAATATGATGAAATGGCATATTTTGGAAAAAGATTAATTTATTCTTACAATTATATTAATCTACAAATATAGAAGTTTAATTATGAATTTTGTTTTAGAATTAAACTGTAATTTGCTCAATTATTATTAAAGGGTAAATAAACAATTTAAAATTATCACTTTAAACCTTAAGAAATTCACATGCCGTTGGTGTAATTGCGTTGTGTGCAGTGACACGCGGAGGCAACAATGACTCTCCAACGAGACAACGACAGGTGGATGTTGAGGTATACATGAAACCGTCCTGATTTGATTAATTTTTATGATTTTTATTTAAATTATATTATTTATAAATTATATAAATTAATATATTTTGATTTGATTTTAATTTTTAAAATTATCAAAATTAATGAAAGTATATTTATTAAAGATAAAGAAAAAAATTATAAATATTTTTATCATAACTAAATATTTTATATGATATATAAATAAATTAAATAAATTTCTAAAGATTTATTATTAAAAAAATTAATTTAAAATAAATTCCATTAAATTTGTTTTACTAATAAATAATAATAATTTTAATTATTTAATTTAATTTATATAATAATAATAATTGAGTTATAAAAATCTTAAAAAGTGTTATATGAATAAAAAATTAAAAAAAAAGGCAAAATTAAAATTATCAACTCGAGTTCAGCGCAAACCGAATATGCACCCTAGACGTAGCTATTTGTCAATTCAAACCAGCTGCTTCACCCATTAAAGTAACTATACACTGAAACCAAACACATGACCCAGAAAGCTTCAACTGAGACTTGCTGAGACTGTAAAGTGGAAGAAAGAAAAGGGTAAGGGAGACACTACCATAATTGCAATGGCTAGTGATAGCACTGAAGAAGCTGTGAGCAACAATCAGGTGATACTGAGAGACTATGTGACTGGTTTTCCCAAAGAATCAGACTTGTATATAGATTCTGGGACTATAAAGTTGAAAGTCCCAGAAGTTTGTCATGGGGTCTTGGTGAAGAATCTTTACTTGTCTTGTGATCCCGCAATGCGATTTCGCATGGCTAAAACCATGCCTACTTTCTGGCTCTGTAAGCTCATCATTTCAGAAACAATAATTTCTTTCTTCTATTCTATATATTTAGGGACGAATCCCTCCTTTATTTTCTCCCCTATTTTCTAATTAAGGCTTCGAAGGGTAGAATAATACTAATTAAATGATAATTGATTGGATAGTTATGTTTGTTGCCATCAATTTTATTTTTTCTTTTGTGAGTTCATCTGAAATTTTTTAAAGGAAGGGAGTGTCAGCTTTGAATCTGAACTCCTGTCCTATCAGGCAGGACTGCCAGTGCATTGGCTTGTGGATAAATTCCAGAATATTGAAAGAATACTGCAAGTTCTAATTTTTCTTGGTAAGAAAATGTAGTCATTAAGTGGATTTGTTCAATCATGGGAATTTTTAAGCATTACTGAACTGCCAAGTCAGATAAGCTATGCTTCTCATGTGTATTCTGTGTGTTTAACTTTCCCCCTTAATCTCATCTGTCCTTGATGAAAATATGCAGCCAATAAATGGAATTGGAGTGGCTAAAGTTGTGGACTCCAGGCACCCGGACTTTAAGGGAGGTGACTTAGTTTGGGGAAGAACAGGATGGGAAGAATACAGTCTCATTACAAGACCTGATCCCCTCTTTAAAATCTCAAACTCTGATGTACCTCTTTCCTACTATACTGGAATTCTTGGTGAGTTGATTGTTATCATTTTCTGCTTGTTCATGTCTGTGCCATAAATGAGTACGAATGGCCATTGTTTTGGTTATTTTCCCTCGTTTTCTGCAATGTATGTCAAGTCTAATGTATTAAATATGGCGATATTACCAACCATTACTGGTTGGATTGTGACTTCTTTCAAGCTACATGTTGCTTTTGGCAGATGGACATGGATGGGCAAGTAAACCTGTAAGTTTGTTTCTTTATGATGCATATGGTTTGGACTATTAAGAACATGACCAGGATTGGTCAGATTTTATTGCGAGGAGGATCATGGGTGATCAAAATTTTTGCTGACAAGATTAGGGAAAAAAAAAAGTGACCTAGTGCACGGCGATCACACTTGTGGGCTATGTGGAGGGTTGATATACGTAGCATCACCCCTGTTTTTCAGAGAGGCTGTTTTTGTGGTTCAAAACTGTGACTTTCAAGTCACAAATAGAGTAACTTTGTTGTTACTCCAAAGCCACCCTCTTAAAACAAAAAGCAAATAATTGGTCAAAATTGGACAAGTTTTCTATTTAGTCCTTTTTGGGTTTTAATCAAATTCTTTTCATCATATTATTAGTAAGAGTAAAAAAATTCCAAGGTTTCCCAAACGATTCACTTTTAGTCACAGTAGCCAAAAAATTGGATGTAAATGTAGTACTAGTTGAGAATTTTGGACCAGTTAGCAGTGTACTGTTTAAAAAACAAATAATTGGTCAAAATTGGACAAGTTTTCTATCTAGTCCTTTGTGGGTTTTGATCAAGTTCTTTTCATCATATTATTAGTACAAATAAAAAAATTCCAAGGTTTCCCAAACGATTCACTTTTAGTCATGTAGCCAAAAAATTGGATGTAAATGTAGTACTAGTTGAGAATTTTGCACCAGTTAGCAGGATACTGTTTATTTATTTTCTTCATTATTAGTGTTCCCTGTTCTTACATAGGTATGCCTGGTTTGACTGCTTATGCTGGTTTCTATGAAGTTTGTTCCCCTAAGGAAGGGGAATGTGTCTTTGTTTCAGCAGCATCTGGTGCTGTTGGTCAGCTCGTTGGGCAATTTGCAAAGTTAATGGGTTGCTATGTTGTTGGAAGTGCAGGAAGCAGAGAAAAGGCAAGTCAGACCCCACTTGACAGGGTTCCTTTTTTTTTTTTCCTGGTTATTTATTATTTAATTCCAACTATCTAGAGTGTATTGTGCAATGACTCATTTTGCCATTAAGATCCATTTTAGAAGGTATACTTTCTTTGAGCTTAATGCAAAAGGGGATATGAGTTTGATTCATTGATTTGAGATCTAAAAGATATATTTTTGTCTGGCTTTTGTGTTAAATCAGGTTGATTTATTGAAGAATAAGATGTGGTTCGATGATGCTTTCAATTATAAGGAGGAACCTGACCTGAATGCGGCTCTGAAAAGGTCAGTACAAGCAATTCTTAGAAAAAAGAAAAACAATTTCTTTTGTGAAAATATTTGGCATCTTGAACATGACATGAACATTTATCATGCTTTCGTAAATTCTTTTCATATATAATTAGCATTATGTATAGTTTTTATCAAGCAGAAAGCAGTCATCAAGTGAAGCTTATAGAGGAACAAGAGGAGTAACATTCTGCAACATCATGGGAAAATTCTTAAACTTTCCTCATGGAAAAATTCTTGAACATGGCCTAGCAATCCAAGTTTTACATAATTTAAT
Source organism: Hevea brasiliensis (assembly GCF_030052815.1). Lineage (NCBI taxonomy): Eukaryota > Viridiplantae > Streptophyta > Magnoliopsida > Malpighiales > Euphorbiaceae > Hevea > Hevea brasiliensis. Next base: position 83,658,160 of record NC_079501.1, read on the forward strand.
AGTTAATACTTAGAGCACACTAGCACTTATATGCCCTGGCAACATCTTTTCAGGCCCTTAGACATGTTTCTTTGATGACACCAGATACTTCCCTGAAGGTATTGACATTTACTTTGAGAACGTTGGGGGCAAGATGCTTGATGCAGTGCTACTTAACATGAGAGTCCATGGCCGCATTGCTGTTTGTGGAATGATCTCACAATACAATCTTGATAAACCTGAAGGCGTGAGCAACTTGATGTCCATTGTTTATAAGCGGGTTCGTATTGAAGGATTTATAGTTTTTGAATTTTATCACAAGTATCCCAAGTACTTGGACATGGCACTGGCTTACATGAGAGAAGGCAAGATCATTTACGTGGAGGATATTGCAGAAAGCCTAGAGAATGGCCCTGCTGCCCTCGTAGGCCTTTTCACAGGCGGTAACATGGGAAAGCAAGTAGTTCTAGTTTCTCATGAAGGAAAGAAAGATTCAGCCAACCAATGAGCTCACTGGTATTGGAGTCATCCATAGAACCTAATTTTTATTTGATTAGGTATTGTCCAAAAACCGGTTTATTCATTTATCATGCACTTCTTCTATAAATACCCATTGCACACAGTTATGTACCTATCTTTGTTCTTTAAAGTACCTCCCCTTCCACATGTCTTGTATCCATAAAAGAGAAGTTATTGGTTTTGATTTGGAAACCTCAATGCATTCCTAAACAGTTAATTTTAATTTAATAACTAGACACGTTCACTGGTCCAGGCTCCAACAGGCTTGGGCAAGTGGTAGACAGTACAGACTCGGCCTCAATATATATATATATATATATATATATATATATATATATATATATATATATATATATATATATATATATATCATTACCTATGAGAGAATCTTTCTTCTTCCTCCAATGGTATGCCTTTGGGATGGCTACTTACATAGCCTAGAAGTTCTTGCACGTAGGGAAGCTGTCCATTTAGCTGCATCAAGAGGATTTGGGCAAGTGATCATTGAAGCTGACTCCTTGTCAGGAATTCAAGTTAGGCAGAGCATGCATTGTAAGCATTGTTCTTGATATTTTGCAATTGAGTTCAGCTTTAGCTTACGTCTCTTTTTAGCATGTCAATAGGATAAGAAACATGGCAGCTCATTGTCTAATAAACAAATGTGCTTGATGATTTCTTTTATTGTAATTCTTTGAAGCAAGTCAACTTTGTAATCTCTTTTTGCCTTCTTGAGGCCTTGCAATGAAATTGTACCTTTGGAAAAAAAAGAGTAATAATATTTCTCAAATTGAAAATCAGTTCGTACATCCCTAAACAAAATTTAAATTCTATTTATAATTTTTTAATTTTGTTTCAAAATTGAAGAAAATTAAATACATGAATTTTAATCAATAATCATATAAAAAACTTTAGGATCCACATTTGTATCATTAGTCTAGAATTAATCTTGCTAAAACATGAATTAAAATATATAGCCAGTCTAAATGTATACTATATTTATAGAATAATGCCCCAATAATTGATTGAAATAAAGAGTACGTTGGAGACCAAGAACTAAACACAATGTTCACTTTCTTCTTCTTGAGTGTAGAAGATTGCACCACAAACACAGCACACGCTTGCACTTTGGTATTTTCTTTTCGATAAAATCTTATTTTTGCTTTTCAACTTTTTGTCTATGTCTAATTTTGTCATTTTTATGTTTTTATCTAATTTATCCAAATCTTTTGAATTAAGCTCAAATTAGCCCTCCGTATGATTTTAAATATTTTTTAATATTATTTAATTAAAACTATGGGTTAATTATTTTCATATGGAGGAGGGTTAATTTGAGCTTAAATTCAAAGGTTTGGATTAATTGGATAAAAAATTAAAAATGAGTAAAATTAGACGTGGACAACAAATTCAGAAGCAAAAAATGAGCTTTCTTCTATTTTCTTTTGTAATCGTCTCTGCAACTTCGTACCATACACACACAGGAAGAAATGCTTGGCCAATTGTTAATATTCCACATTGGCTTGGAATAAGTAACGTGCTCTTTATATGGCTTTCGGTATTTCTTTCCCTTTAAACTATATTTTGGGGCACTTCTTTCCTTTTAAACTATATTTTGGTGTGAGTTACGTTTAGGAGTGAGCATTCGATTTAAACCGAATTGAACAGAATTAAATTATGAAAATCCAATTACATATTTTAAAAATCGAATCGAACCGAAATAGATAAAAATCGAATTGAATCAAACCGCTCTATTTCGGTTCGGTTCCATTCCAATCGATTAGCTTTGATTTTGATTATTTTTTAATTTAGACTTGATTTTTAAGTTATTTGATTTAATTTTGACTTTGATTTGAATCTAATAAACATTAATCAATGAAATTAAACAATTTATATATATATAATTAAATATAATTAATAAATTCTCCATAAAAATAAATCAATTCAAAAATTAATTTGGTTTGATTTGGTTCGATTTGAATATATAAAATTACTATTCGGTTTGATTCGGTTTAACCAATTTTTTTCTCTTCAAAATCGATGCGAACCGAAATAATCGAAATTTTTATAACATAAAACCGAACCGAACCAATTAAAATTTAAAACCAAAACGATTGAACTGAATTAATTCGATTCAACTCTGTTTTTCGGTTAAAATTGAAATCTACTCATCCCTAGCAACGTTGAATCCATTTTTTTAAAACTAACTTTTGAAATTTAAATATTAAAAAAAAAGCCTTGTGCCTTTAATGAAAAACTGAATGCAAATAAACTGCCTTGGCATTTACATGCAATCTCATATTAATAACTATTTTTTATTTCATACGTAAGAAACTATGAATCTGGATTGACTCATATGAATGAGTCAGATCATATTTCCCTTTTCAACTAAATAAACTAGACAAATGATTTCATCAAATCATTCTCATGAATCTATTAGCTTGTTTTCACTTATTATTAAGAAGAGAAAGTAAGTTTTTACATATTGAGATGATAAAAATATTTATTTAGATTTAAAATTTTCAAATTCATTGCTTGCATTCGGTGGAAAAATTTTGCTCATAATTAAATATGTACTTTTATTTTATAAATTAACCATATAATGGAAAAAATAGTTATCCAGTTGAATATATAACTATAATTTTGTAAATAAATTTTTTTTTTTAAAAAAAAGCTAGAATAAATTCATCTTAAAGAAATACACATGACTTATAATTGGCTTCAAAAGATTGGTTTAGGTGGTAAGGAGGATTTATTTAGCCTGAGAAAGCTCAAGTTCGAACCTGCCACTAATCTCCTACACTATGTTTGGATCATGATTTTGTGATGGTTTCATATTATAGGTATAATTACTCTATATTTTTGAAAAAAATTGCTCTTGAAAAATAATGGTTTGAGGTTGTAAAATAATGGTTTCCTAATTGTCATTTTACCCCAGCTTTTTAAACCACCAAATTGGTGGTTTAGTATGATTTAGAATTTTTTTTTCCCATTTTATACTTGCATAATATATAAAATTCTAATTATATAACTTCAATGTTATATATTTCTAAGGCATATTTAGTGATTAATTGAAAAATATAAAATGTGTCTTTAATTGTTGTTACAATAATATTATTTATAAATTAATATTTTATTTAAATAAATATTTTTAAATAATTTATATATTTAAAATAATAATTATGATATTTTTAGTAATTTTCATATTTATTTTATCATAACATACCATTTTACCAAAAAAGAAAAACTTATTAAACCTTTTTGTACCATACATTTTTTTCAAACCTGTTAACAATAAAAATCATACTATATAATATGATACGTTACATTAATGAATCATACTGCACTTAATTCAAATAGCTAGTATGATGGCATATATATTTTTAAGTTAATATCATAATTTTGAAAATTTTCTAGAAGAAAAAAATAAAATCTATACTTATATAGTTTGTCATTATTATCTTATAAATATGAGAAAAGAAAACAATTAAAGTTGAAATGCATTGTTACTTTCATTTAATTAATTTTGAGATAGCAGCATATGATCAAGGGCTCTGCATAATTTTGAGAATTGTTTTTGCGGTCACGTTCTTCATAGTTTATAGAAAAATTACTTTTTTAATGAGGATGTGATATATATTTTTTTAATGCATAAAATATATTCATACAAAATTTTAGGGTATATATATATATATATATATATATATATATATATATATATATATATATATATATATATATATATATATATATAATTTTATTTCAATTATTAATTATATATAACAAGTTTACATAATAAATCCTTGTTTCACGGCTAGGATATACCTTGGATCATGGAGTTGTGGAATATTATTTGAAAAAAAAAAATCAAATAAGCATCCGAACTTTTTATTGAAGGTAAAATAAATTTAAAATAAAGTTTTGAATTAAATAAATTCATGTATTCTCTAATTAAGGTTAAATAAGTTTTCATTTAATAAAATACTATTTTTCAATAATAAAATATTTTTTCTTAATTTTAAATATTAAAAATATTTGTTATTTTTAATTAAAATGAAATTAAAAAAAATCAAATACATACTTAACTCAACTCAACTCAACTAAGCTTTTATCCCAAAAATTTGGGGTCAGCTATATGAATTCTCTTTCTCCACTCTAAATGATTTTAGATTAAATCCTCGGAAATGTGTAATGCTTCTAGGTCATAGTGTACTACTTTCCTCGAAATCAGTTTAGTTATACCCTTTATTTTCTTTCTATCCTCTAACCTAATGTGCTCTACTTGTCTAACTGGAGTCTTCGTATACCTACCCTTCACATTACCAAACCACCTTAATCTCTCTTCTCTCAACTTATTCTCAATTGGTACCACTCTTACCTTTTCTCTAATACTCTCGTACGGACTTTATTTAGTCTAGTATTGCCACTCACCCACCTTAACATTTTCAATATTAAAATTATTTATTTTTAATACTTTATTAGGTGAGAACTTATTTGATTTTGATTAAAAATATAGACTTAACTAACTCAAAATTTAATTTTAAACTTATTTGATCATCTTTTTTTTTTCTAATATTATTTTGCTCCGTAGGTTATAAAATTTTTTAATCAATAACTATATAATTATGTATTTCCTATAACAAACTATGTAATTAAAATTTTAATCTATTAATGAGAGACTAATGTGGTGGGCTGGCTGGCTTGGCCACGAAAATCTAATTGATGAATTTCAATTTAATTTAGTCACAAATGATGTCAATCATAATTTTGAAGAATTCGATTAATATAAAATTTAAAGGTTTAATGGCAGCTGATAGCATCCCAATAACGTATGGTTGTATTGGCGCCACGCCTTACATAGACTGAAATCGGGAAGGATAAAAGAGAACCAGAAATACAATCCCATACCAAGAGAGAGAAAAAGAGTAACAATGGCTGGTGGCGGTGGAGACCTGGTGAGCAACAAACAGGTGATTTTCAGAGACTACGTAACTGGTTTCCCTAGAGAATCAGACATGCAACTAACATCTGGTGGCACTATAAAGCTCAAGGTGCCTGAAGGTTCTAATAATACGATACTTGTCAAGAATCTTTATCTCTCATGTGATCCCTATATGCGAATCTTAATGAAGAAGGGCGATGACCTTGTCACTTCCTACACTCCAGGCTCTGTAAGCTCCTTACTCTTTCTCTTGGAAGTCTTGAAAATTTAAAATTGGTAATGAATTCAATTCTTAAAATATTGCATGTTCTTGTGAAATTGTTGGTGAAAACATGCAGCCAGTAACAGGGCTTGGAGTGGGTAGAGTTTTGGATTCGAGGCACCCAGACTTTAAAGAAGGTGACTTGGTATGGGGAACAACTGGGTGGGAAGAGTACAGTCTCATCACAGCACCACAAGGCTTCTTTAAAATTCAGAACACTGATGTCCCCCTTTCTTACTATACTGGAATTCTTGGTAAGTCATAGAAATCCCTGCACATCAACATTTGAACATTTTTTTTCAAATACTGGCATGATTTGCTCAAGTCTCCAACTGAAAGAAAGTATTGTATTTTTTTCTAAAGGTAATTCCTCGTCTCGATTTAAAGAAAAATTATCCAATATATACAATGTGCAATGATTTTATTATAACAGTAGATTGAGGTGGGTCCCACATAGACCTTATTATGATCAACGGTGGTAATTATATATGCATAGGTTTCACCAAATAATTAAAAATTCCGATTTCTAGATATTTTCCTATCACACAATCTCAAATTGGGACAAAAATTTCTCAATAGGTGGAGGCTGCATTGAGATATTTTTGGTTAAAGCAAAAGACAAGCATCATAAAAACCATAAAAATGAAGTTTTTTTTTTTTTTTCTTCCTCTTCTTTTTGCTCTTTCAACTTGATCATTTCATACATCGCACATTACACACTTTCAGGGCGGAGCCAGAAAAAATTGTTTAAGGAGAAATGCTATATATATGCTCATCATCTATATATTTTGAAAGACTATATATTTAGATTTTCTCTATTGAGTTTATATTTAGACTTTTTGATTTTTTATATTGAAAATTAAATAGATGATATCTAAAAATTTATAGTTTGATAATACTATGATATAACTAGAACCATCCTAGAATCATTTTAAATTGGAATCGTTTCAAACCAAAATTACAGCGAACTATGAGATTGGTTGAATCGGTAGTTATGGTCCGTGACTAGGTTTAATTAAAAAAAAAATGATTTGTAGAAAACAAACCAAAAAAATCACTAAACCAATAATGCAAAAATTTATGGAGTTAATGGCATTACATTACGCACCATGAATAGGAGTCTTTTTATTACCATTCTTTTGTATTCAAATAGACATGAGAAAAAAGAGTTTTCTAACGGATTTTTTTTTCTCTCTCAAAGATAAGAGTTAGATTTCATTGCATTAAAAAAGGCCAAAGGCCATAATACAGAAGCGAGTCCATGGTACAACACAAACGAGACCAGCTAAATCTCAAGCTCTGTCTAAATAAGACCTAAGCCCTTAACATTTGAAACCCTAATAGAGAAGATATCCAAGACTTGAAATCCCATGACCCAGTAGAAGAGAAGTTATGCTCAAACTCATGCCGCAAAGAGAAGCTCAACGAGAGAACACAACACCACCAGTGGAAAGGTAGAAGATGAAGAGACCATACATGGCTGACAAGCCTAAAAAAGAGGTCCCCTAGATATATGATAGCAACCCAAGGGAACCTGGTTAGCAGCTGGCAGCCCAAGCATAAAAGGAGCATCGCCATAGACATTGGTTTTGAGATCTATGACACAAAGCTAAGTAAAAAGGAGCATTTGAAGTCCCACTTAGTTTAAGATTTCTATTACAATTTGAATTTTTTAATTCCCGTTTAGTTTTTGGTTTGTTATTTCTTCTTCATGAAGCTACTTCGCTTTATTTATCCTTAGACTTTGGATCAAGTCTTATTTATCTTAAGGTCTTGGATTAGGTCTTATTTATTTTTAAGGCCTTGATCATGTGTTGATCCTTTTTTGGGTTACACGCTGTGTCAAGTGGTATCAAAGCAGGAATTTCACCCTTATTATGATGGCTAATGATGGTGGGGGCAGTAACAATTAACCTCATAACAGTGATCAGGGGTTGCTAGTTATTTCAAGAGCAATCAAGAACAACGAAACAATATGGAGCAATTTAGAACAAATTTGGGATGCCAATTTCAAGAGCTTCAAGAGCAATTGTGCGCCATGTTGAATGTTGGTGGAAATAGCAATTAAGAACCTATTCAAGCTGGTGGAATTAACCCCAGTAGAGCTAGCATTGATCCCATTCTTGTCAATCCTAGAAGAAGAGTTATGACGAAAGATGATGAGGAAATGGATTTCGGGTATGTTGCATGCCAAGAATAATAAAGAGGTGGTTGAAATTTCCAACATCTCTATAGGAGGGATGATGAGTTCAAATTGAATAAAGATATCTCTACCTTTAGTGGAGATCTTTTTTTTTTTTTTTTTTTGGTCTAGACCACCCAGTATCCGGCCCACTGGCCGACTAATCCGGATCGGTTGCTGCAGAGGCCCATTATAGGGGCGACCCTCCCAACCCAGTTTGCTCCATTCACAACGCTAGGGTTCGAACCCTGAACGTTGCTTAAGGGACCTAGCACCTCATCCCTCTAGACCTACTAGTAGTTGGTACCTTTAATGGAGATCTTGACATTGAAGGTTTTCTTGATTGGTTGTTCGAGGTGGACCTCTTCTTCTAGTATGCTGAAATTCTAGAGGAACGAAAGGTAAAATCAGCTTTGGTATGGTGTGATCATTTGAAAGAGATAGGGAGGCGAGAAGGGTGCAATCTGATACTACTTAGAAGAGGATGCAACAATTATTAAGGGGTAGATTTTTACCTGTAGATTATGAACAATTTTTATTTGAAACTTACCAAAATTGCTTGTAGGGAAATAAGAGTGCCAATGAATATACCACTGAATTCTTTAGGTTGGCAGTAAGAAATCACTTATCCAAAAGTGATAATCAACAAGAAGCTTGATATTTAAGGGGATTAAATCCTTCAATTCATGATAAAATTGGAAATCAGATGGCGATGAGTGTGCAAGATGCAAGGAACTTAGCCTTGAAAGCTAAGATGATGTTTCAGGAGAAAACTCGCTAAATTTATTATTCCACATATGATGGAGATGACCACCAAGCTAGAACTGAAAAGGAGGAAAACTCACTAGATGTTTCTTTGGGTGATAATATGGAGATAGCTAAGATCACAAGTGTCAACTATAAAGCTAGCAGTTCTAACCCTCCAAAACTAATAACCCCTATGTTAAGCCTACTCCGATCAAATGCTATTGGTGTAATGAGATGGGGCATAGTTCTAACGAATGTCCAAAGAGGAAATATGTCAACATCATTGAAAAACATGATGATGACATTCAAATCTATTGTGGACCTTATAAAGAGGATGAAAATAAAGATTGTGAACAAGATGAATCCACTCACCTAGTAAAGAGGTCAATGTTCACACAAAATATTGAAGACAAGTCATTGAAAGACTTTGTAGAACAAAGGAATCATCTTGAATTTGAATTTGAATTTGACACTTTTGTAGTGACTTTTGCTATGGTAGATGATGAAGAGTTTAAAGAGAGTGTCATGGAAAAAGAAGAACATCAAGCCATAGAGATTCCAATGAAGATTGAAATTTTCTCTAAAAATTTTCCTTTTGTTTTTATTGATTTTATTTGTCCAGATGAGTTTAAGCATGCTAAGGAAGATGAGAACTTGCTCAAATCAATTTTGTTCAAGCCAATCTTATTGATACCATTCAAGAAAAATATATTATATGATCTTTCAATGGAGATTTTGATTTATAAACACTTTAAAATTTGTGGTCGAGTTTATCTTAAGTGGAGGAGAATGGTATGAGAGATAGCCATCCCATTATTTTTCAGTCCAGAAATTACTCAAGGTCAAGTTTTTCCTTTCTTTCTTTTTTAAAGTGTGAGTGAATAGCGCATGCTAAGTAAAAAAGAAGTATTTGAAGTCCCACTTACTTTAGGATTTCTATTATAATTTGGATTCTTTAATTCCTTTTTAGTTTTGTTTTGTTATTTATAGTTTATTTAAGAGTCTAAATTATCATTCCTAATTAGATTAGGTATTTCAAATTATTTTCCTATTAGATTAGGATTTAGAACTCTATGAATACCCATTATATTTTCATTATGTAGAAGTTTTCAGATTTGTTCAATGAAGTTTTCTTCTTCATAAAGCTGTCTTTGCTTTATTTATCTTTAGACATTGGATTAAGTCTTGTTTATGCTAAGGTCTTGGATTAGATCTTGTTTATTTTCAAGAGTTTGATTGTGTATTGATCCTTTTGCATGCTATAAGCTATGTCAATCTGCTTCAGTGCTAAAAGTGAAAAAGGAAGCATAGCTCTCATTTTGGGTCAACGAGCACCTGCAGGTATTAGTAGAGACCTCGAGGTAACTTGCTCCTCCAAACTCCTCCCACATAAACAATCACACCTTTAAGTAGATTCAAATATAACCTATTGGACCACTTTACCTCAGAACCATCTGTATGCAATAGATTCACAATACTGAACAAGGAAAAAAAACTAAAATCCACATGAGCTAAAACAACACAAAACAAACTCTCCTCTTATCTCTGTCGAGTAAGGTCTAAAGCCAAAATACTATTTACAACTCCACCTACGATGGAAAGGGAACCCATAACCCAGGGAAAGGATGGCCTTCCCCAACTTTGAGGGGTAAAGGAAGACCGCATATTGTGACAAAAAGAAGATAAGGCCTTTAAACTCTAGGAAAAGAGAAACAAAGAAAAAAAATGAGAGAAAAAGCAACCATTTTTAAAATCCTTAATGGCACAGCTATTTCTATATGACTATAAGGCCTTATTTAGCTCAAAATACTTTATTACCTGGGAAGTATACTTCCTAGAAAGTATACTTTTAGGGAACTTATTTCTTGGAAAGTATGATATAAATGTGTTTGCTATACAAATTAACTTCTTAGGAAATAGTTTTAAATTGCAAAACACAATAATGCCCATAAAATAATTTAAGTGTAACAAATTGAAGGATAAATTGATAAATTCATTACACTTAACTAGAGAAGTGTAACTTATCAAGTCACACCTTGGTAAGTTACTTCACTTATGCTCAACTTTTCTGGGAAGTGAATTTTAATAATGCAAACCAAACGAGATAATTTTCTACACTTTCCAAAAAGTTACTTCCTTAACCTACTTACTCCCAGCCAAATAAGGCCCAAGTCTAAACTTAAGGCAACACAAGGTAATCATTTTAACATTAATTGGAGTATCACCGAGGTGAATTGATTAACGTGATTCATGTTTAAACATTGTAACCATGAGTCTATTGATCCATATTTTATATTCCAACATATATTTGATTCGTACCTTTCCAAACTCATAACAAAGTTCAACACCAAAACTATGAATTCTCATACCATATGTGCACCCTTTTTTAAACATTTCTTTTATATGTTGATTTCGTTTAAGTTGAGTGAAGCTTTTTAACAATTATCACTTATTTGAAGCAACTAGAGGTGGAAAGTGAAAATAGGTTGAGTTGGCAGGTTTAAGTGATTTGAATTGGAGGTATTTAGGGTTGTAAATCATTTGGGGTCTTGTTTTTTTAAGTGAGTTCAACTCGGATTATCATTTAAGTTATGAGTTGATTTAGGTTACGTCCACTAAATCGTTATACATGAAGAATTTTAACTTAGATTCAAATCAATTTATGTTGTCCCTCATTGGTTTGGGATAAGGAATTTGTGCTAAATATTTAGCTTTTGGGGTGGAGTTAGGTTTGGTCCATTTTCTCTACATGGTATTAGGCCTACCTTGCTTCAATATTGGGCCACCTATATATATGTTTACTTACAAACTTCACGCTTCAGATATTCATACCTAGGCTTTAAGGAGTTGTGTTTGTCCCACATTGGTTTGTGATAAGGACTTTGTGGGGCAAACCTCCTCCCGTTGAGCTAACTTTTAAGGTAGAGTTAAGCCTGATCTATTTTCTTAACAGGGTATCTGAGCCTACTTTATTCAATGTTGGGCCATCCACAGATGTGATTGCCTGCAAACTTCACTCTCCAAATGTTCATGCTTGGGCGTGAGGAGGGTGTGTTGTCCCACATTGGTATGGGATAAAGACTTTATGCTAAATATAAGATTTGAACAAACCTTCTCCCTTGAGCTAGTTTTTTGGGTGGAGTTAGACCTAGCCTATTTTCTTAACAATCTACATGTTGTTAGTTATTTTCATATCAAAATATTATTTTTGGAAAAAATAATTTTTATTTAATTAATTTATGGATGATCGATTTTCATATTGATTTGATTAATTCAAATGGGCTAGCTTTACATTATGTCATATATATGATTATCATATTAACTTTCCGTTTAACATTAATTTTATACATCATTTTAATTGGAATAATTCTAAATTGTACATTGATTGAAATGCGTTATAAATTTACATCAAATTGATTAACAGAGTTAAAACTTAAAACAACCTACTAATTATATATTCAAACTTGTGTAGAGAAAATTTCTCTTCCTTTTCTTTTTCCTTCAAACCATTTATTGACTTTAATTTTAAAGAAAGGATCAATCATAAAAAAAGGTTAAATATTTTTGTAAAATTATAATGTAATCTAGTTGTTTTAATTTTGGCAATTTAATTCAAATTAATTACATTTTTATCTAATTAAATCAGAATTGGACTTTCATTTTATTTGGTTGATTAAAATTAGGCTTATAATTATCAACCTTTCATTCTCTATCTCCCACGGGATAGGCGATAGACGGGAAGATAGCAATTGAATCAGTTGAAGTGAGTCAATTAGTATGCGTCTACTGCTGAGGAGTTGAAGTGCAGCTCTTAAAGAGACATTATATTTTTTTTTCTATTTCATAATCCCCTTGTTTGGAATGTAGAATTTTGTAAGAATACAATTCAATTGATTTCTTTTTTACTAATTCTCATATTTGGAATGAAAGAATTCAAATCTTTTTAAATTAAAACATTTTTTTATTTTAAAAGAAAATATTTTTCATTTTAAAAGAAATAAAATTCTTATGTATGATTGTGTGAGAATTCTTTTGAATTATTTTCTTGTAAATGATTTATTCTAAATGAACTCAATGTGTACATGCATTTTTACTTTCTTTTATTTTTATAATTGTTTAGGTATGCCTGGATTGACTGCTTATGCTGGGTTTTATGAGGTTTGTGCTCCGAAGGAAGGAGAATATGTTTTCATTTCAGCAGCATCAGGTGCAGTTGGTCAGCTTGTTGGGCAATTCGCAAAGTTGTTGGGTTGTTATGTTGTTGGAAGTGCTGGAAGTCCCGAAAAGGTACGTAATACTATTTTTGGTAATTTATTATTAAGACTATTTTTTTTTCATGAAAAATAACTTGCATATGGAAAATATTTTCTTTTCTAAAAAAAGTTTTTCATAAAATTATTTTTAATTATTTGGTAATAATGTTAAATTAATGATATGTATTTATGTTATATAAGTATAAATAGAAGTTATTTTACTTAAAAATTATTTAATTTTCTCTTTAATTAGAAAAATATTTTCTATTAATATACTTTCTTGAGTATCTCAAATAGTAAGAATGCAATGCAAAACAAATGGAGTACTAGCTTCTGAGTTTTATTGTTATTATCATTTAACTCTTGTATTTTGTAAGCTTATTTAGTCTCTTAATTTCGCTTTTATCATACAAGTTCGTTTTGTCCTTTTTGGCCATTAATATTTAAGAGAAATTACGATTTATCATTGGATAGTGCAACTATTTGTAGTTTTGTCTTTTAGTTTTGCAATTATTTACAGTTTCTCCCCCCTCTCCCCCCCCCCCCCCCCCAACACTCTTTCTCTCTCTCTCTCTCCCCCTTTATGTCCTTCTTTCTCTTGTTCTTTTTCTCTCTCTACCTTTCTCTCTCATTTATGTCTCGCTTTTCATCTCTCTCCTATTTTTGCCTCTCCTCCTCTCTCCCTTGTTTTTTTTTCTCTCTCTTTCTCTGCCCTCTCTATTCCCGATCCTCTTTCCCTTGTTTCTTCCTCTCTCTCTTTTTCCCATTAGAGAGAGAAAAATATTGGGCAAGAGAGAGAGGGAGAGAGACGAGCATCAAGGGAAAGAGAGAGAAAAAAAAAGTAATGGAGAGAAAAGGGGATAGAAAGAGAGAGAAACAAGGGAGAGACACCAAAATGAGACCAATAGGGAGAAAGGCATAAATGGGAGAGAGAGGCAGAGAGATGTAAAGACAGGGAGAGAGAGAGAGACATAAATGGAGGTAGGGAGAGGGTGGAAGAGGTAGAGAGATGGAGCAACAGTGTAAATAATTGCAAAACTAATGGATAAAACTGTAAATAATTATAATATCTAATAATTAAATAGTAATTTATCTTAAATACTAATGGATAAAATGAAAGGAATGACCTAAAGTGTGAAACTAAAACAAAGCTGAGTGACTAAATAGTCTATTTTCCAAATAATAAAGGCCAAAGTATTGATAATGGTAAAATACAATAGCAAAATAATAAATTATCTTTTTTATTCTTAATGTACACTAGCAAGCAATTAGTTTGGGTCTACAGAAAAACAAAGGCGTGCTTTTATTTGTGCTCAAATATGATTAAACAAGGGATGTTTTCCTCAGGGGTAAACACAAAACTGAATGAGGAGTGCTAATTAGATAGTAAGTGTATATATAAAATATATAACCTTTAATTTCCATAATTCACTATATTTAGCAGAGAAATTATGATAACATTTTAAAGAACCACTTAAGGGATTTTTGGTTGCTAGAAAGTAAATTATTAAGAAGTAATTATGTGAATTTAACATTATCATATTTGGTTATACATTCAATTTCATTGGAATGTATATTAATTTTTTTTTTTTGGATAAGTTACCAAAAACTAAAAATAAAATGAGATTATTAGGATTATAATATATACTATTAATACTATTATAAATATATTATATTTAACAACCTATATTAACATTTATAAATATCTAACCATATATTAATACAATGAAATTTATCATAATAATTACATAAATATGAAATGCAAATATTATTTACAACACTTAAATAATATAATTTTTAATTAATTGTTTAAAAGATAATCTAATTAAGAAAGAATTAAATAATTTTTTAAAAATCAATTATAATTAAAATTTAATTAGTTATATTCATTTAAATATTCATGGTATATATATGTGTGGGAAATAAACTTTTCCACCCAAATTAGAAAATATTTTCTTATTTACTTATTTTCTCTATTACTTATCCTTATCTAGGTTGATTTATTGAAGAACAAGTTTGGTTTTGATGAGGCTTTCAATTACAAAGAGGAGCCCGACTTGAATGCTGCTTTGAAAAGGTCAGTATACTTATGCTATTACATTGATTAAAGATATAAATCTCAAAATTACTACTTGCAAGTAATTTACCAATCAGCTTTCAATTGCCCAGATACTTCCCTGATGGGATTGACATCTACTTTGAAAATGTTGGGGGCAAAATGCTAGATGCTGTGCTTCTGAACATGAGAGTCCATGGCCGTATTGCTGCGTGTGGAATGGTCTCACAGTACAATCTTGAGAAGCCTGAAGATGTCTGTAACCTGATGTCTATTGTTTACAAACGGGTGAGCATAAAAGGATTCGTAGTTTTTGATTATTATCACCTGTATTCCAAGTTCTTGGAGGTTGTTTTGCCTTATATCAGAGAAGGAAAGATAACATATGTGGAGGACATTGTTGAAGGTCTAGAGAACGCCTCTGCAGCTCTTGTAGGTCTTTTTAGTGGGCAAAATGTTGGAAAACAGGTGGTAGTAGTTGCTCGTGACTGAAAGAAATCATAGAACACTGGTTTATATGCGAAACCATGTTGTCTATTTTATTCTATATCGTTCTAGGGTTCTTGCTGTACTTTGTGAACTTCTTGGAAGGGCGTTGGATTGGCAGCTAAAACAGTTTTGTCTTTAGTACTTGAGAGTTAAAACAGTTTTAGTTGTGCTGAAGATGGATGTTATTATTTGTATGTCGCAAAAGATAAAACCAACGGGATTTATTATGTAGTGGCAATGCGTTTATGCTCATAGTATTGCATGTCTACTGTGTAGGCGACAATTTTCCACCCGATTCAATTCATAGCTTATTTAAATATATACTCAATTTGAAGTATCTTAATCAAACTCAAATTTTAATTTAAAATTGAAAATTTAAAATTACTATCTTAAAATAAAATAAATATATAATTTAAAATAATTGAAATCTCTTTTATATAGTTAAGGAGAGCACAATTCAATTATAAAAATTGATTTAATTCAAGTTTTCAGTTTGATTTTGATTATAAAATTAAATTTTTTTTTAATTCAGTTAATTTAGTAAAAAAACTTTAAAGATTAAATCGAACCGAAGTTTATATATTTATATAAAAGGGTAGCGGTTCTTTTGCCTTTTGACTATTTATATATATACTTATGCAAAATATTACTTTATAGATATCATACCATGCAATGAAATAATGAACTCAATTGGATCAATAAAGATAAATATCTTAAGTGGTGCAATAACAAAAATTATTTCCCTAAGGTAATAATATTGTGTGTTTGATAATATTAATTATTCTAGTAGCAATTAATTCTAATAGCAGCTGTTAATTGTTTTACTACAATTAGTTCTTCTAATAGTTATTAGTTATTTTACTAGTTATTAATAGTTAGATATTAACTGTTAACGGTTAGCTATTTATATAGTAATTTAAACCAGAAGTGTTTGATAAAATAGCCATTAGATCAGTTGTTAAATGTAAAAATGGTAGTATTATCTTTTTTACTATAGTCAAAATACTAAACAGTACTTTAAAAGCAAAGAGAGGTAACGCTTTATTACCTCGCATTGGTTTGAGATAAGGTGTTTGTACTATATATAAGACTTGGGCAAATCTCCTCTCCTTGAACTAGCTATAGGGTTTGAGTTAAGTCTAGTCTATTTTCTCTATATATTTCATAATCCACTACTTTAATCTCTCTAGTTGCTAATTGAAAAAAAATATATATCTAAATACTAGTATAAATACTTGTATAACACCATAATAAGAGAGACAATATTTTAACTCTAATTAAAATATCAAATACTATCTTAAAAAATATTGCCAAACAACTATCTAAATTAAATATTCAATACTTAAAATTCCTACATAAGCATTTTTCCACTTAAGACAAGCTAAAATGTATCTTACATTATAAATTTGTAAGCACACAATTTGGACTGAATTTCTAAATATATTTCGAAATATATCATATTAAACCACTATCCAAAATGAAACATGTACATGGAACTAAAAAAAGTTCTTACTCCTATATAATCCATACATACATACTCTGCATCCGATGTGAAATTCTGGAGGACCAATTCCTGGACAATTATACATTGATATATAAATGAAAATAATTTTTTTAAATGAGAATTTATTTAAAAATTATAATATTTTAAAACTCACTTTTATATATATATATATATATATATATATATATATGTTTATTTATTATTGAATTGCTATTTCATATAGATTATCCTACATGAAATTACATCGGTATTATATAATTTCTGAGTACATAGGCAGAAAAATACATAGCAGATATGTACTAGAGGATCCTAGAAAGGCATTAAAAAAACAAAAACCAAACTCCATGCAGGAGAAGAAGCATATTATAAAATTAACTGGAACAAACATTACTTTTATTTTATTATAACAATGGTAGTATGTTATGTAGAAATTCAGTGTAATGAACTTCTAAATTAAGAAAAAAAAAAAGAAGGAAAAAGTAGTTTGATTAATATACTTAACAATCAACAGTCGAAGATTGAAAAGCAAAAACAACAAAATTAAATCTTTTCGAAAGCTAAACCCAGTGAAATATTAATTATTATATGATTATTATATTTTATATATGTTAAAAGATATTTTCAATAGAATTAATAATAAAGTGATAAGCAACGTTTTCAAAAATAAAAAACTAATTAAAGACAATTATATATTTAAGATTATAAAAAATTATTATTTTATAAAATTATTTTTAAAAAATAAATTATTATTATATATAACATTTTCTTTTTCATTAAATTAAAAAAAAATAAAATTTTTTGATATCTCTGACTCAGTTTATTGGGTTCGCCTGTCGAGCTTACGTTGGAGTATTACCCATCGCATTTGTTTGAATTTTCCTGCACTTAGCTCTAAATTTCCTCATCAGCATCAATCCCAACCTAGTTTATCAATGCAAAGAGGAACTCTCCGAAGCGGTCCATTTCCCTAAGTCTGGACTTGGTTAACCTCCCAAAACGACCTTTAGAGTTTGTTTGGTATTTTTTTAAAAATTAACTATTAAGAAAATTATTTTTTTAAATATATTAATTAAATAATATTTACAAATAATTTAAAATTAAATTTAATAAATTTTAATAATTAAAATATTAAAATAAATAAAATAATTTTTTTTTAAATTATTTTTTAATAACATCTAAAATAATACTTTTATTCATAAAAGTTATTTTAATCATCTAACTGTAATACCAAATAAGTATTTATCCGATTCTCAAAAAGTGGGTGAACATTTTAAGCTATTGCATTCTCTTGTTTTATATTGAGATAAATTTTGATAATTATTCCTGAATTTATTTAGTTATAACATTACAGCTCTCAACTTAAAAATGTAACACAAAATTCCATCGACTTTTAAGTTTTGTATAATAAAATCCTTCTAATTTTTAATTATCGGTTTTTCAGTTAGACGCTGATTTGAACAGTTTTAGTATAGAGTTTAGCTAGTATTTCTCTTTTCTCTCTCAATTCATGTGTAAATTGAATCATTTTTCTCTCTATAGATAAAATAATTTTTCACGTGTAGAAAGAATAATTTTATACTTTACATAAAAAAAGATTGAAAAATATTAACTCAGCGCTATGAAAAAGTTATTCACATCATTTTCTAATTGAAAAATTAGTAATTAAAAGTTATAGATATTTTACTATATAAAATTTAAAAATTTAAAAAATTTTATATTATATTTTAAAATTAAAAAATTTTAGTATTATAACTATATAAATTCACGAAGAATTACTGAAATTTATCCATTTATATTGCCTCTCATGCGGTTTGCTTGTTTATTTTATTCTCTTTTTCTCGCTTGCCAGGCAACAGGGGAGAGAGGGGAGAGCTGGACTGAAACAGGGGAGGACATGAACTTTGGTTTCGAATGTGGACGTAATAACCTCCAGATTCAAAACACCCATATTCCTTTTTTTTTTTTTTATATATAATTAATAAAATTTCTAGTTAACTATAATGTAAAACAATTAAAAATAGGATTTATTAGTTGTTAATTTTGTAAAATTTAATTTTTCTAATTAATAGTTATTTTATAAAATTAATTATTAATTATTTTAGGAATTTTAATATGTAATTTACATAATTTTAATTTGTAAAATTAAAAATTAAAACAATTAAATTTTTCAATTTGTTACATTAGAGACTATTTTATTAATAAATCAAAATCTTAAGTGCTATTTTAGCTTGTACTGAAATTTATAAATGAAGGGTGTTTTAATTATTTTTGTTAAAACTAGTAATAATGTGATGGAAAAAATTAGATGGAGGACCGATTTTATTAAAATTTAATAAGTGGATTTAAACATATAAAAAATAATTATAATTTATCCATTCAACAATTATTAATTTAGATTCCTGAATTTATTATACTATATTCAAACACTTTTATATATCATTTTGAAAGTTATTTTGCCTATAATTATTTGTTATTTTAAAAAATTAATGGATATTAATTATTTTTTTTTTAATTTTACCCTTATCTTTATTAAACATAATAATTATTTGTATAAGTTTTTAAAATTTATCTTAATACCTTCTTTTTCTCTCTTAATTAACTAAGTAAAGAGTAATTTAATTAAATTAATAAATAATTAAATTAATAATATTTTATTATAATTTAAATAATTTAATTAATTTCTAAATCATCATTTAAAACCCTTAAATGGTAAATAAAAGTGAAAGAGCATAACATATATTATAAATAATTTTACATAAAATTTAATATAAATTTTACATAAAATTTAATATAAATATTTATTTTTTTTGAAATAATAAATATTTAACTTAACTATTACTAATTTCATTCTTATTAATCCAACATATGTTTGATGCCCCTACCTACAAACAAACAAACAATCCTTGTTTGGCTCATCACTCGGCACTTGCTTACTTGTTGAAGAAATCGAGATTAAGAGGGTGTTTGGTTCACCTATTGGGTACAGCTGATAACTAATAAATATTTAAATAAATAAATTAGAATGTTTGATAAATTTTTAAAAATAAAGCTGATAGCTGATGGGTAACTAATATGGTACCCATCAGCCGCAGTTTGTATCAATTTTATTTTTAGAGTCGTTTCTCATCAACTGATAACTGATTTGATTTTATTTTTTATTTTGATCATATTATTTTTTTAATTTAACTCAAAAATTAATATTATTAATACTTTTATATTTTTTATTTATAATTTTAACATTTTAATTAACACATTCAATTTTGTTAAAATATTTTTTATTAATAACATAAAATATACAATATTTATTTATATCTAAAAACTTAAAATTAATTATAAATTTTTTTTATTAATAATAATTATTATTTTATTTATATTTTTTAAATTATTTAATTATTTTTAAAAAAATTTAATTATTTTTAAAAAAATTTAATTATTTTTAAAAAAATTTAATTATTTTTTTATTTTAATAATAAAATAAATAATATAATAAAATAAATTAATAATTATATTTTTATTTTAATAATATAATAAATAATATAATATATAATCTTATTAGATATTATATATATAATAATAATAATTAAATATAATTTATTAAATATTTAATATAAATTAATTATTATTAGTTATTAATTATTAATTATAATTAACAGCAACGGATATTCACTGTATTCAATGGTTGAACAAACAGCCAAAGGGAGGCACTTTCCTTTCGTTTTCCTGGCCACGTAAGATCACTATTATACGACGTAAAGGCTCTCTTTGTCTGTAGCCTTTCGTTTTCCTTTCGTTTACATTTCCTTTGCTGTGTTCTGTTCACACAGAGCTATTGAACCAAACAATGGAGAGTGATGATGGTGAAGTAGTGAGTAACAAGCAGGTGATTTTCAAGGACTACGTGCCTGGTATCCTTCAAGAATCAGACATGTATATCACCACTGCTACCATCAAACTCAAGGTCCCGCCTGATACAAAGGGGGTTCTTGTCAAGAATCTCTACTTGTCTTGCGATCCCTACATGAGAATCCGGATGAGAAAGGTCCAGGGCTCATATTTCGCACGTTCTTGTCAAGAATCTCTACTTGTCTTGCGATCCCTACATGAGAATCCGGATGAGAAAGGTCCAGGGCTCATATTTCGCACCCTTCAACCCTGGTTCGGTCAGTGAACTCAGACCCATTTCCGTTTTATCTGTTTATCCTTTTCCTTTTTGAGAATTTGATCCGAGGGTTTAATTTCGTACAAGTTTCATCAATTTTATTTATATTTTGAAGTAATTTAGAGCGCTTTGGAAGTAACTTGCAGAATTATTAGTTCCTAAGAGTATAAGCCTAATTCAATTCACAAATTAACTGGGCTTGTTTGTTTATGTTGCTGGGTAGCTTTGAAAAGGACGTGATGAAGTGTGTATAATTTTTTAATTTTTATAATTTATTAATTAAAATTTATGTTTTTGGTGCAAAGTTTATTTCTCATGAAAAAAATAGCAACTAGTGACTTTGCGATGTTTGAAACAACATATGCAGCCTATAACTGGGCGTGGAGTGGCCAAAGTTGTGGATTCAAGTCATCCAGACTTCAAGAACGATGACTTAGTGTGGGGAATGACTGGATGGGAAGAGTACAGTCTCATAACAGCAACAGAGACTCTATTTAAAATTCATGACAGAGATGTGCCCCCTTCTTGTTATCTTGGAATTCTTGGTAAGCTTTTCCTTCCCTCCCCTCCCCTCCCCTCCACCCCCATTCCTTTCCCTCTTTTTATATCACATTTAATTCTTGAACCTTAGATCACTGTTGTTGGTGATTGGTTGGAAATGTTGACTGTTATTCACTAGCAGACCAAATTATTATGCCTGGGACCTTGATGTGATTAGAACTTTATGAATGTGGTTTGGGGACGTTGCCTTGATGTATGATAATATGTGTTTTAAAAGAAACATTAGCAAACTTATTCTGCTTTCTGTTTTCACTAAAACTTTCATGCATCGAGTTAGCCTGTAGGTCATGCTATAACTTATGTGAGCCAGGAAAAATGACTGCTATTAGTAGTGGGTAATGATGTAGAAATTTTTTTAGAGTTGAGACTTTGATGGTCATAAGTTAGCTGTAGTTAAGTCTCACTGTACACAACAACAGATGAAAATTTTCTATCAGAATTGTGATCTTTTATGTTTATCTGAAACATGTTTTCTGGATGAACCAAAATCCTTACACTGTTGTTGCTGTTTGTGTGCGCTAGGCGGAGTGGGTGCTAAACTGGCGCCCTTTTTTCCCTTGGCACTAAGCACAAATAATTAACTAAATAAAATGGCATAAGGAAAGAAAATAAATTACAATTTTTTAAGTAGAAACTCTTTACTGCAAAGGGGAAAATTGGAAGAGATGCTTCTATTGGGGGAAAAGTGAGATACTTTTTCTATTGGGGGAAAAGTATATGAAGGTTTATGCTGTATTTAAAGTTGCAAGTGAATTATGTTATGCATAATGAGGTTCCTAGGTACTTTGTATCTTCTTAGATTTGCCATTTAGCCTCTTGTATTGAACTATAATCTGGAGAGTTGGGCAGTATTCAATCTTCGCTTGCCCATCTTAGTATGTATGAGGTGCAACATCAAAGATGGCATGCTTACTGCAGCACTCTTGCTATTAACATTATGAATTCAAATGGCCCAGAACTAATCAAAGCCTTCACTTTAGAGGTATATGATTTTTATTATCACACATCTTGCTATCTAGATTTGCATGACTAAACCTGAATGCCCATATCTCTAGGTTTGCATGAGAATCTACATTAATGATGTGCCATTTGCAAAATCAATGGCTTTTGGTTGTATGTAAAATAACATTATACCATTGATGGCCAGAGAGAGAAATGTGCTTTTCTTTTACTGCATGCAAGTCAATTTGGTTAGCCTTGCGTTGATAAACACTTAAGGCTGTGTTTAAGGTTTAGGTTTCCTTGGTTGTGGATAGATGTATATGCATGCACCATTTATACAGAAGGGTGATTTATGAATGACTGCTCCAGAACTAAGAGTAAACTAGAATGCCACTTGAATTACGTGGCACCATAGAAGGAACATTGTTGTGAGGTGTTACACAAAAGGAAGATGTCGGATTTACTTTTTATTTGTTTCCTTGTTCACATATTAGTTCATAACCAATCCAGTAAGTAAAAATTTCTTCATAGATAAGTTGTGTTATACCTCTTCTGAAAGGCTACTAAGTATCAATTGTAGAGTCACTGTCTAAATTCTTTTTGAAGTGCACTATGTATCTTGGAGCCTAGCTACCTAGCTAAGGAAAGGCCTTTAGTTCATATATTTACCAAAAAAAACATGTATTTCTTAGCTAACTGTTGAAGACATAAGATATCAAATAAATAAACCATCAATATTGAAGAACAAATAAATGCACAAGAAAAAGGTCCAATAAATAAATCATCAACATTGAATTTGCCATAAATTGTGGCAGAACATTTATTGTGATAATGCTTGCCGTATTATTTATCTTCCCTGGTTGAAGTTCTGGAGTAATTTTAACTGCCTAAGAGCATTGTATATCCATGTATCCTTTGCCGGTCCGAAGGTGATGCCCCTGCCACCCATCTCAGCCTCTAAAGGTTCATTGCAAGTGAAGACAGAGAGTGCTCTGCAATGAAGAGAGAGAGTGCTCTCTACCTATAAAATTTCCTG
Organism: Hevea brasiliensis; assembly: GCF_030052815.1. Lineage (NCBI taxonomy): Eukaryota > Viridiplantae > Streptophyta > Magnoliopsida > Malpighiales > Euphorbiaceae > Hevea > Hevea brasiliensis. Next base: position 83,681,785 of record NC_079501.1, read on the forward strand.
CCTTATAGTGAGAGAGGAATTTCTTCTGCCATGTGATCAAAGCTCATCTATTGATTTTATACTTTTTAGGTATGCCTGGTCTGACTGCTTACGGTGGTTTTTATGAGATATGCTCTCCTAAGAAAGGGGAGTTTGTCTTCGTTTCAGCAGCTTCTGGTGCTGTAGGTCATCTTGTTGGCCAGTTTGCAAAATTGTTAGGTTGCTATGTTGTTGGAAGTGCTGGAAGCAAAGACAAGGTGAGCATCTCTCACTAATATTCAGTTTGTCAATTAAATTCATGATTCCCCCTATTGTTATATTATATGTATCTTAAATAAAGGTTTATCGCATGAATAATTATCATCAGGCTATATGTTGCACTGTCAAATTGGGACAGCTACTTTATTAACTAGCTTTTCTTTTTCTTTTTGTTTTTTTCGGTCTCACCATAAGGTTGATCTATTGAAGAATAAGTTTGGTTTTGATGATGCTTTCAACTATAAGGAAGAGCCGGATTTAGATGCTGCTTTGAAAAGGTAGTAACAAAAATTTGCCAAATTATGAAGCCTCAGTCAAAGAAATTTAAAAAGAATCAATCCTGGATCTTGCTTTGAAGAGTTTTTGTGATTAAATTTACAAATTTAAAGCCTGAATGAAGACATCTAATTATTCTATAGTTACAAGAGATTTTTGTGACTTTTATTGGCACGAATAATGCTGGCTAAAAATTTATCTTTTCATTTAATTTTTTTTAGTGTCAATGGTTTTACCAGCCTATTTGACAGTGGCAAGTAACTATCAATTCAGTTAGAACACAAACTACTTCTCTTATTGTTCTTTTACATCAAGTTATTTAGTTTTAAAATCTGTTGCTAATACTACATTTTTCGGCAGGTACTTTCCTGAAGGAATAGATATATACTTCGAAAATGTTGGAGGAAAGACGCTTGATGCAGTGCTGCTCAACATGAGGGTCCATGGGCGAATTTCTGTTTGTGGAATGATCTCACAATACAACCTTGAGCAGCCTGAAGGTGTGCACAACTTGATGCAACTCGTTGTAAAACGAATTCGTATGGAAGGATTCATGGTTCATGATTATTATCACCTATACTCAAAATATCTGGAAATGGTCTTGCCTTTAATGAAAGAAGGGAAAATTGTTCATTTGGAACACGCAGCACAAGGCCTCGAGAGTGCTCCATCAGCTCTAGTTGGGCTCTTCACAGGCTGCAATATTGGGAAACAGGTGATTGCAGTTGCTTATGAATGATTTACTTCGTGTGTAGTAATTATAATAAACCTTAGATATGTTAAGTCACTTTGCAGTGTGCGTGAACTACAGTATGGTCGCTTTGTCACATGAATTTCGCTTGCCTTACCATAAATGAGTTGTGAAGTCGATAAATTTTATATTGTTGTTTCCGCACAATTTTATTTTACTAAATTAAGGGTGTCAAAAACACGAATGGCATCTTTCGCATGTGTGAATTGAATTGTGAGCATGCCAAGAACGCTTATGATTTTAATTGTGATTGTGGTTGTGCTGATCTAATTTCCAATCGGAATGATTGGTCAGAAACAAAGAACCGAGTTTTCCCTTGGGCTAACTAACTTCACTAGAATGCATTTCGCGGAGAGAAACTTGTTCTACTTTGAGAAATTTAAGAAATAAATTGATTTCTTGAAAAATAGATTGCATGGGCACTGAAATGTAAAATTAAGTTTGAAAATAAATATTGATATTGCTACACAATTTTTTTCAAGGAAAAATCGTGATTTTATCTTCGGATACTTATTCACCTTTTTTGCACCACTATCAATATCATTATCTCTTATAAACTTGATTTTAGGAGACAGAAGATGATGCTCCATTATCTATCACTGCTTTAATTAAATAACTACCCACTGATTCAAGTAATTATTTAACTGCTTTCAACTCTATATTAATTAATGTACATTAATTAACTGTTAGTCTTCTATTAGCTTGAGTTATACATCAAGCCACGTTAATTAGATAATTTAATTTAATATCTTAAACTCATTAATTAATTAAGATAAAAAATATTAAAATTAAATTATGGTGCAAATAATTCCTTGTATTAGTTCTTGTGAAAGAGAATCTATTGCATTTTAATATCACTTAGCGAGAGGGTGGCTTTGGTATCACGGTAAATAACTCCATTTATGACATAGAGCTCACTTGTTTAAGTTACAGAAATAGGCTTTAAAAAAAAAATAATAACGACAGGGGTAAGGCTACGTATATTAGTCCTCGTAAGTATGCAAGCATGGAAAAATTTGTGAACTAGAAGTTTATATTTGGAAAGGTTAAAAATAAATATTCAAAAGAAAACTAATTAAAATCTTGATAAAAATATAGAGATTAAAATAAAAATATAAAATATTAAAAAATTAAAATTAAATAATATAAAAATATGAATGAAATTTAGATAAAAATTTGAGGGTCAAAGTAAAAATAAAAATATTAAAGGATTAAAATTTTTTTAAGAAAATACAGATACAATTTTAATTTTAAAAATTTTTAAAGGTTAAACAATAATTTTCTTTTTAAAAAATTAAAATTTACGAGTATTTTTTTTTAAGAAGGGGGACACCTAATGCAGGTTGTGATGTTGTTGTTTTCCTTTTATTTGTTTATTTATTTTTATTATTTCTTTAATTTTTAAGTTTAAAAAAATAAAATTATTTCTTTTATTTTTTTATTTTTATAATTAAATTAAGTAATAATTATTATTAATAAAATTGGGTAACTTTTCTTGATTGTATGGTCTCGTTTGTATCTTAATTTAAGTAGTTATTTCATTTTAAGTATTTAATTTTAATTTATTAAAATAAAATCTATCAATTTTAATTTTGTTTTAAAAAGTTCTTTTAATCTCAATAATATATTTTAAATTATTTTTTAAAAATTAATATTAAATTAATATTTAATCATAATAAATTTATAAATTATTATTTATTGTTTATTTAAAAAGTAAAATATGGATAAAATATCATATATTAATAAAATATTATTTAAAATTTTAAAATTTAATATTATTATATTATTACTTTTCCATGTTACAAATTAAATTTTAATTAATAAAAAAATCATACATACAAAATTAATTATGTTATTTATAAATTTAATTAAAATAAAATAATATTATTAGAATAAATTGTACCAACTGTCTCTCATTTTAAAGATTGTTTTATTTCGGACATGAATTTCAATTTGTTACAATTTTGTTTCAGAAAAGTCCCTCTAACTTATAATAACAAGTTTTCAGTTTAAAAATAAAATAAAATAAACTTTTTACCCCTCTCAAAGATAAAATTACTATTTATCCATTTTTCATTCTCTTTTCCTTTCTTGCCTTTATAATCAAATTAATTAATAATTATTTATTAATAAAATTAATTTATTTTATTTTATTTATCAATACAATTATTGATTTATAATCTTATTTATTAATTCTTTTTTTAATTATTATCAAATAAAAAATATAAAATTTTTTTATTTGATGGTGGTAGGCAAGACATTTTAATAAAATATTAAAGTATAAAGATGATGGGAAGAGCGCTTGAAACGGGAGCAAAGAGGAAGAGCAGGTTTTGTCTAAGAAAAATGGGAGGGGAGGGGGCCGATTGGGTCATGTTCTTGGGCAGAAAAGGCTCTAGATTTTCTTCTCTCTTTTTTATTTGTTTTTTTTATAATATGGTACTTAAATATCTCAGTTACCCACAATTTAGTAGGTAATAATAATAATAATAATAATAATAATAATAATAATAATAATAATAATAATAATAATAATAATAATAATAATAAATGAATTATATAAACTTAATAATTGTATTAATAAATAACATAGTTTTATTAATAAATAATTATTAATTAATTTTATTATAAAGGTAAGAGAAGAAGAGAATGAAAAATGGATAAATGATAATTTGATTTTAGTTAGAGTGGGACAAAAGGATAATTTTAATTTTTTTTAATTGAAATATGCTGTTGCATATTAGATAAACTTTTCTAAAATAAAATTAAAATTGAGTGATTTTAATATAACAAATTAAAGTTTAGGAAAAGAAATGAAACAATCCCTAATTTTAGGGATAATTGGTGCAATTTACTTAAATTATTAAAAACAAAAAAAACCCCTCCTGATATCTAGACCATTCATGCTAATAAAGTCAACTTTAAAAATGATATTTCTTATTTAGACCTGATCCATCGTGAACTCAAAATACAATAAATATAAAATAAGACTTATCTATTAAATACATAGATTTCATATGTTTGTGTGTTGAGTCTATAGTGAACTAAATTTAGACAAGAATTTCTCACTTTAAAAATATCATTTTTGAGCCAACAAAATTTTATATTATTTATAGTTATATTACTTTTAATTATTTATATTAACTTTAGAATTTCTATAAATTTAAAACTCTTAACCTTATTTATGATTCTACTTGACTAAAATTTTTATTGCAACTTAAATTAAAATTTTATAAAAAATTAATTAATTAATTCACAATTCCTGAATATGTTTGAAAAAACCAATTCCAATTTAAATAGCTTTTAATTATATTAATAATTAATACTCTAAATTTTAATTAATAAAATTCTATTTTTTTTTAATTTTATTCCAATTTAGAAACATAAACCTATTAAAAAAAAAAACATAAATACTATACTTGGTTAAAGGAAAAGAGAATTTGTGGAATCATTAAAAGGCTTCAACAATGAAAGAAAAAAAGATCTCTCACATCTTTGTCAATGATATATGTAATTTAGTCGTTTAAATATATTCACTAAAACGTTATATAGAAATGACAAAAATTTTTATGTACAATTAGAGGCAAACGCATAATTAGAAATGGAGGAGACCAAAATTAAATGGTTATATAATTATTATAATTAATAAAAATTTAGAGATTATACTTTTAACAAACAATAATCACAATTTATTTTATAAATCATAGATTTTATTAACTTTAAAGAATTATTAATAACTTAACAAAAAAGGTCTCTAAATAATAATCACCAATTTTTTCAGCCATTGATTAGGACATTAATTTTTAGAGAATTTGATTTGGGATTTAAGGATTAAAGAGTTAAAGTGTCATAGAAAAACTAAATTTGATGTTTAAGAATTTAAGTGTGTGTAGATATATTTTTAAATTAAATTTTGTTTAAAAATAACAATATATAATTACTATTATTATTATAAATAGAAATTAATTAAAAATTTTGACTTTACAGAAATAAAATAAATAGTGATATATTTTTATACCATAAAAATTAGATTTTTTTTCTTAATATTTAATCTATTTTCATAATTGATGGTAAAATAATTTTAAATATTAATTAGATAAAAATATTATTGCTAAATTTTGAGTGAAATTTTTAGTGAAAAATTAAAAAGATTAATCACTAAAATTAAATTGTTAATAATTTAATATAAAATTTTTAAAACCTTATTTTTAATATTTACTTTTTTAAATAAAAAGGGAAAGCAATAATTTTAAAAAAAGATTTGTAATACCCTAATTTTTGAAAAAATATTAAATATGGTTATTATTTGAATGGAAACAAAATTTATAAAATTTTAGGGAGAAAAATTTAATTTGAACTTGAACTTGAAAGAAAAGTTTTAAAAGTTTTAGGGTGAAAAATATAATTTTGGAGAATTCAAGGACCAAAATAACATTTAGTTAAAAAAATTTGGACAGCAGGTTGCAACCCACGTGACTCTCCAGCATAGGGGTGGCCACGGTTCAGGAACCACCAGTTCAGGTTCAATAAAATCATGAACCTGAATCAAACCGTCATGGAATGATTTGGAAGACGGTTCCTGAACCACCAGTTCTAGTTCGAGCCCCAGTTTAAAATGGTTTAAAAGATGATTCGAAAAATGACAGTTCAAATACGGTTTAGAAGCGGTTTAGAAGCGGTCTAAGAGCGACTTAAAGGAAAAAAACTAGAGGAAAATTTTATTGATTTATAATTTAAGTTATATTTGTAAAAATATTTTAATTTTTCTTTGAAATCTTTTAATCAAAATAAAATAAGAATAAAAAGAATAAAAATAACTTATTTTTAAGAAAAATTTAATAAGTAAAGACTTGAACTTATTAAAAAAACTAGAGATAAAATTAATTTAAAAAAAAATAGAAAAAGGTGCGTGAACTTAATTTTGCCTATGTATCCCTTTAGGATTTAGAGGAATCAAAATTTTCAGTTATAAGTTGAGAGAAGAGAGATTGAGGTGGTTTGATCATGTAAAGCGTAGACATAGAAAAGCTCCAGTTAGATAAGTAGAGCACATTGTGTTAGAGAATAGAAAGAAAAGAATAGGTAGACCTAAACTAACTTGGAGGAAAATAATACAACATTACCTAAAAATATTACACATTTTCGAGGATTTAATCCAAAATCGTTTAGAGTGAAGAAAGAGATTCCATATAGCTGACCCCAATAAATTTTTGGGATAAAAGTTTAGTTGAATTGAGTTGAGTTGAGTATTACTTGCCCTTTTTAAAAAAAATTTTATGGTAATTGATAGTTAAAAAATATAAAAGAAAAAAATCAAAATAGATGGTATTAAAAATTTTATTGAAGATATAAAATAATAACAGAGTAATTGTTATAGTATTAAAAATTTTAGTGAGCATATAAAATAATAAAGTAGGAGAATTGTGAAAGTACTGAGAATTAAAAGGAGTGTAAAAAATAATTATTTAGAAAATTTGAGAGAAATTGAAAGAGTATTGAGAATTAAAGAGAGTGTAGAGAATTAATGATATATATATAGGAGTGAGGTATTTATTAAATTTTTTTGTATTTAAATCGCTAGTTTGATCCAGTTCAGAATCGTCGGTTCAATCCGGTTTGGAACCGCCGGTTCACGGTTTCTAAAAAATATGAACCTGAACCAAACCGTAGAAGGATGGTTTCGGTCTGATTCGAAACTGGACCGTGGCCACCCCTACTCCAGCAGGCTTTATAAAAGAAGAAGAAAAAAAAAAGAAATGGGAAGAATAATCGAGAAAGAGGAGAGGAGGAAAAAGGAAGGGAAAAGAAGGAAAGAAAGGAAGAAGAGAAGAAGAAGGGAAAAGGGAGATGGTGCTAGATTTTTTTTTAGTTTCTCTAGCAAGAAAGAACACGAACAAGGGGAAAATAAGAATTTTAGTATAGGATACTAAATTTAAAAAGAGAGAAATAGAGAAAAATATGAAAAGTAGCAGAAACAGGGGTTCAGCAGGGGCAGCATGTTTCTCTTTCGTCCAGGTGAGTTTGATGTATCCTTTACCGTTGATTTTTGGGTATGTTGAAGATCTATATGTGTAGAAGTTATGATTAAAATTTGGTAATTTTTCAACGATTGGATTTCGAAAAATAAATTGTTGAACACAGGCTATCTGCAATTAGAATTTTGAATTTTGGCTACTGAAATTTGAGGAAAATAAATAGTTAGGATACTTAGAAAATTATGAAATTTGGTACAAATGATTTTCAAGATGTTGAGGCTGTTGTGTTAAAATTTGGTGAATTGCATATGTAACAACAAGAAAAAGAAAAAAAAAGAAGATGGGACTTTTGGCGTGTGACAGTGGATTTCCACTGTCACAGCCAGCTTTTTATTAAAAAAAAAAAAAAAGTTTGAAAATCAGGAGGAGGGAACCCCCCCCCCCCCCAATTTTCTCTTCTCTCCTCTCCTTCCCTCTCTTCTTCTTCTTCTTTCTTTCTCCGGTGACCGGTCGGCGACCTCCCAAGCGGCTCTCCACCCAGCCGGCGACGGCCAGACACTAGAAACGGCGGCAAGAGAGGGAGAAGAGAGAGAAAACTCACGCATAGTGGGCAGCGGCTTTCCGGCGTGATTCCGACTTCATCCGACGTCCGATCGAGGCAATTCAGGTGGCGTTGGAAAGCTTGTTCCGAGAGCTTTCTTTTGATACCAATTTTGCAGCAAATGGAGGTCGGATGAGTGAGATATGGAGGAGAGAAGTTTCGGGTTTTTCAAGCTTTTTCGTCAGATCTAGGACGATCCGACCGTTGGATCGATGATCCGAGACCACCTATGGACTGAGAAAGAGGAGAGGAACATGGTGGTATGATTAGATCTGGCAAATGTCACTGGCAACCGGCAGCCAGCCACTGTGCGCTGTGGTTCCGGCGATGGCTCCGGTGGGCTATGGAGATGATTCAACTTCCAGAGGCTTCCTCATAAATTTTTGGAATTTTTGAGACACAGATAAACTTCAGGTAAGACAATTTTTATTATTTCTCTGTCTATGGAGCATAAATACAGTGTTTCTTAAACAGGAAAAATTGGAGAAAAATTCTAAGGAAAATATATGATGAAAGTAAAATTATTTGGAGATATTCTATGGTGTTTGTTGAATTTTTGAATGATTGTAGAATATTTTTGAAAAATATAGATAGATTTTAGTTAGATTTTTAGCATATGGGCATATAAGATTATTTGAAATTAAGATAATTAAATTTTATATAATTGGTTCAAGCTTGAGGATGGAGGTTTAAATATGTGAATATTGAATTGGGTTGAATTAAGAATATGTTAGATGTTGGAAACTTATGGAATCGAGTAAAATTCTTGAATAAAATATTCATGAGTGATTAGAAAATTACAATTCATTTTGCAATAGCCTTATAATATTATTAAGGACTGCGGGACAAAATTTTAGAATTTTTAGAGCATGTTTGAGTGGATTTTTACAAAATGTTAATTATAGGGACTAAAACGTAATTTTTAAGGTTTTGAGTATTGCTTAGTTTGGAGGGCCCAGGAGGGGCCATATAATGATGATGAGATATGAGTTAAATTTAGAACTGTTATTTAAGCTTTTTTGCAGGTTAGGTAGGTCCCAGGTATAGGAAAAACTCTGCCGGATTTTCGGCATAAATTAGGCTGTCTATTGCCTCTTTAGAGTTTTATTCTAACTTAGTACTAATAAATTTATAATTTAATTATTAGGTGATCGAGATCAGCTATTTTTCTGCATCCAGCAGCCACAATAATCATCGGTGTACTGTGAGTAAAATATTAATTTTAATTGTAATTTTATTATTATTATATGTTCAAGCATGCCCATGCATCACTTATATGTATGTATCTATGTAGTTAAACTCTAGGCACATTTTATGTTGCATTCATAACTGTTAAAGTGCCTTGGATATTGTTGTGGTAATTTGGAGCAGTGTGCGTGCGTTGGCGTGCGTGTGATGTGGTGTAGACTATAGATAGGATGGGTAGACACGGCTTGATATCTTCGCTGGGACCCGGTCATTCGGGGTAGACACGGCTTGAGTTCTTCGTTGGGACCCCGATTTAGTTATTAAGTGGAAGTCCGAGCTGAGTTCTTCGCTGGCACAGGTTGGATTTAAGAGAGCTGTATAGGGGATCAACTCCCATATATTATGATTGCTATTATTGGGTGTGTGAGTGCTCAAAATTACCTTTTTGCTGTTATGATGTGAAATTATTGTTGATGTTGCATTTCACTCTACAGGGTGCATTAGCTTTAGATAGTTATAGAGATTATGGTTAAAATTGATATTTTACTCTCTGAGTCGAATGCTCACTCTTGTTCAATATTTTGCCAGGCCACAGGAGGAGTTATTTTACAAAGCAACCTGTTTTCTTCCTCGCAGGTTTAACGTCGATTGTTTAATTGTTTTACTATCTTTTCTAAATTTAAAATCTAGAACTCCTCATGTGTTAGTAATAGTGTGGACCTTGTTAGAAATTGTGTTAATTTAAATTTTTGAGATTAATAAATGAAGATTTGTATGGTATTTAAACAGTTTGATTTAAATTATCTTATATGCATATTGGGCCTAAATTGTGGGCCTGGTTATGGATTTGAGGAATAGTTAGGCTTACTACGGGCCTCGGGGACTTTAAGCTGGCTCAGGTCTTAGTGTCGGTTCGGCCCATAGGTTGGGTCGTGACAAAGTTGGTATCAGAGCTTAGGCTCTAGATTCATGGGAAATAATATAATTGGGAGTGTAAAAAGGAGTCTCGTTAGGATGTTACATGCGGAGTATAGGATTCTGTTTTATCTTTTCTGTAATTCTTTGTTTCTAGATTCTACGTTATACCTCGGGAAACATAAAAGTCCCTCAGTTAGTGTCTTGATTTTCGTGGAGTACATAGAAATGTGAAATAGAATTAGCAGACATGTTGAGGTCTGTCATGAGGATACGTACTCCAAGCAATGCTATGTTTCTGTCTGTATGGGTTTAAATGGTGTGCCCATTTCATGCAAGGCACGAGTACATAAAAGTGAGTCTTAAAAGTACAGTTGCCCTAGATGAGGATGAGGATACCACTGCTGACAGTCATCAGTAGATGACCCAGTCAGAATAAGTTTGTGATAATAGAAGATTCAGGAGAGATAAGAAATTAAGAGACCTAGTCTGTCAGGACGTATCATAGTAACTATACAATGTTCTCGATGTCTGCTCTGTAAGCTGCAGATTACAGTACCGACATGGGATTATTGTGTAGAGCTGCGTGCATCCCCATGGTACTCCATAATGAGGGTGTTTGCGGATGACCTCTGCTTTGGTACAGTTATGCCAGAAAAAGTTCTATATCTGCCGAGGAGTTGGGAACTCCTGGTTAGGGGTCTAGAGTTAGAATATTGAAAGATCACAGTTGGGTGATAACTAGAGTCAATGACTCAGTTACCATAACATGAACTACAGTTACAGTAGGAATTGCTGAAAGACTAGTGGTTTCAGTATAGTTATAAATTAAAGGTAACACCTATAGGGTGAGGCCATTTGGTCTTTAATATGGGGTCTTAGATAGTTTTGGCATGGTAATGGGCCTTTTGCCTAAAGTTTAGTGAAAAATAGTATCTTCCTTGTGTAGCAGCAGGGCGCAGGGTACGATTTTTCTCTCCTAAGGGAGACAGGATGCTATGGATGATGTTCATAGCCTGTGAAACGACGCTTTAAGGGGTTTGCAGTATGATAAGAGAGTAGATAGCCTGACATGGTTGTGGCAAGGTGGAATATGTAGTACCTTTGTTGCAGCAAGTTAGGGTATAGTCCTATCTTTTCAGAAGGGATCGAAGGTTATTATTGATAATGATGACTTATGGAATAGTGTCCTAGATGAGACTGTAGAGTGTGGTAGAGAGTAGTTGGCTCGGATATTCTGGAGAGGATACAAGTTCCATTATAGGAATCATATATAATCAGATCATGATGGATATAAATCCTTTGAATTGGATGACAGGTTTGGGTGCCCGGAATCTTAAGTTTTGGCAAATTGAGTAAACATAGAAAAAAAAAAAAAAATATATATATATATATATATATATATATATATATATATATATAATAAAATAAAATAAAATAAAATAAAATAATAATAAAAATAAATAAAAGTATACAAAATAAAATAATAATGATAATAATAATAATAACAAATAAATAAAATTACTGCTGAATCAGTTCTCGAGGTAGTAAGGGTATTAAGTAAGCTAAAGGATAAGAATAGAGATCATACAATAAAAGTATGACTGTAATTTGCTGAGTTCCTTTCTAACTTCATATTATTCAAAACAATAGTATAATCTAATTATAACAGTATTAAGAGAAATAAATTAGCAAAGATAAATCATAGAAGGCCAATGGATAAAGAAAGTGCAGAATGAAAGTTTGGGCAATCGATTACAGATGCAATATAATTTAAATGCCGGTGGAAGTAGTAGTTAAAGTGGTCAAATGACCAAATCTGAGTAGCACAGATATGTGATAACGCGGTAGAGACTTTGAAAGATATAGTTAGCAAGTACAGCTGTCATGTTAGGCAGAAGAATGGAACCAGGGATTGAATAGTCAAGTTCTATTTTGGGTAAGACAAAGGAAATAAATGAAAGGACAACCTAAAGAGCGCATAATAAAAGGAATAAAGTTAAGATATAGGGTAGGCTAAGTGTTATTCTTGGCAAGGTAAATGACAAGGACGAAGAACCCAAAATGGGACCATATTAGTGAGAATAGTGATGGAGGTGTGGAATCTAGTAATGTGATAATAGCATGATGTAGTTAAGGTAGTGCCAGCGGCTAAAATATAGAGTTTGGAGTTATATGATCGGATCATACTTTATCTATTCCTTATTCCTAAAGTGAAGTGGATAGCAGGGGCAAGATTCTTTTAACTTGTTAATAGTATCAAGAAGAGTAGGCGAGGAATACAATAATAATGAGCAAAAGCTAGAAGGTGTGCAGTGGTATTATGGACTATCTAATTAGGCAGAGACAAAAGAGTTAGTAAGTAGTAAGTTGAATAAAAGTCAATCTAAGGGATCAAATAGGTATGATGAGAGGAAAAGAATGATAGACAATGACACATAGACTTTAGGTTAGACCTTTGAGATAGTTAGAAGGTAGTTAGAGGTTCGTTGTGAATGTTAGGCAAACATTTTTAGTGTGATCAACAGAATCACCTTGCAGTGAAGCAATAACAACAGAACAACAGTAAGGGTAGAACGAAAAGTGACAAGTCTGGGTGGTTATAAATCACTAGAAAGTTCAAGGATCAAATTAATGACCATAAATAAGGGTGGAATTAGTGTTGGAAGAATCTATTAGCGAGAGAGATCTTTTAGGATTCAACAAAAGTTAAGGGAACAATATAAACGATGATAGATATGAATCATAGGTTGAGTATAAGTAAAGTTAATAAATTATAAAATATTATGTCAGGAAGGACAATGGTACGGTAAAGGGTTCATGCAGATGATACCTTATAGGTAGAGCACAATTGTGCTAGGAGATAATGAAATTTGGAGAGAAAAACCAAGAAACATAGGTTAAACATTATTATATGGACAATTGAGCATAGTTGAATATAAGAGAATATTTTTCTTTCTTTTCAAGTTTAGCTCGTGTTTTTGATTTTAGAGCATCATATAAGGAACAGAGACTGAGGCAAGGAGATCTAGTTATTTGAGATTTCGATAGGCACCAATTCATATACAATTTCTTGATATAAGAATGACAGTACGTGCATACTTAGTATTAAGTATGAAAGGACGATCAGAGTAATAACAGGAGTTAAATCGAGCTAGTTACTAGGGCTTGCAACCCTTTTGAACTATAAGCTGGAGGAAGTTCTAATTGCTAATGAGTTACAGTGAATAGAATTGTTGCTAAGGGGAAAAGTTGAGGCTGAAGTTTGGAAAGCTATAGGCAGTATATGTGATTATATTAAGGAGAATGAACACGTGAAGTATCTTGTTTGGAATTAAGGCATGACACATATTTCCCACAGCCGTGTTAATTCAGATGGAACTTATAGTTTATGGGGCTCCTATCCATCCAGGATGAGCAATTTCCTACTAAGGCTGGTAGGGAATGATAATGTTCTGATAGTTAAGTTGGGAAAGGGGATACAAAAAGAATTTTCTATGGTTAATTATAAGTGTTACAAAAGGTGAAGAATGTGCTGGTAGGAGTAAATTGTAAGGTTAGAATTCCCGAAGTAATAGAACTAGTAATCAAGATAAGACTAAGAATTAAAATGAATAGTTACGAGATAAAAGCCCTCTAGAAAGAGATGATGACAAATAGGATACTATAGTAGAATCAGAGAGCAGTAGAATGCCATATATATAATATACGAAGAGTTTGAAAAATAAATGTTTTACCAATCTTTGCATAGCTGGAGGAGTAATGATTGCACTTGTTCTAATAATCTTCTTTTCCTTATTTCTTTGTTTATTCGAAAATTCGAGGACGAATTTTTCTTAAGGGGGGAAGAATGTAACAACAAGAAAAAAAAAAAAGATGGGACTTTTGGCGTGTGACAGTGGATTTCCACTATCACAGCCAGCTTTTTATAAAAAAAAAAAAAGTTTGAAAATCGGGAGGAGGAACACCCCCCCCCCCCCAATTTTCTCTTCTCTCCTCTCCTTCCCTCTCTTCTTCTTATTCTTTCTTTCTCCGGTGACCGGCCGGCGACCTCCCAAGCGGCTCCCCACCTGGCCGGTGACCCTCCGGCGACGGCCAGACACCAGAAATGGCGGCAAGAGAGGGAGAAGAGAGAGAAAACGCGCGCATAGTGGGCAGCGGCTTTCCGGCGCGATTCCGACTTCATCCGACGTCCGATCGAGGCTATTCAGGTGGCGTTGAAAAGCTTGTTCCGAGAGCTTTCTTTTGATACCAATTTTGCAGCAAATGGAGGTCGGATGAGTGAGATATGGAAGAGAGAAGTTTCGGGTTTTTTTAAGGTTTTTCGTCAGATCTAGGACGATCCGACCGTTGGATCTATAATCCGAGACCACCTATGGACTGAGGAAGAGGAGAGGAACATAGTGGTATGATCAGATCCGGCAAATGTCGCCAGCGACTGGCGGCCGGCCACCTTGCGCGGTAGTTCCGGCGGTGGCTCCGTTGGGCTATGGAGATGATTCAACTTCTAGAGGCTTCCTCATAAATTTTTGGAATTTTTGAGACACAGATAAACTTCGGGTAAGACAATTTTTATTATTTCTCTATCTGTGGAGCATAAATACAGTGTTTCTTAAACAGGAAAAATTGGAGAAAAATTCTAAGAAAAATATATGATGAAAGTAAAATTATTTGGAGATATTCTATGGTGTTTGTTGAATTTTTGAATGATTGTAAAATATTTTTGAAAAATATAGATGGGTTTTAGTTAGATTTTTAGCATATGTGCATATAAGATTATTTGAAATTAAGATAATTAAATTTTATATAATTGGTTCAAGCTTGAGGATGGATGTTTAAATATGTGAATATTGAATTGGGTTGAATTAAGAATATGTTAGATGTTGGAAACTTATGGAATCGAGTAAAATTCTTGAATAAAATATTCATGGGTGATTAGAAAATTACAATTCATTTTGCAATAGACTTATAATATTATTAAGGACTGCAGGACAAAATTTTAGAATTTTTAGAGCATGTTTGAGTGGATTTTTACAAAATGTCAATTACAGGGACTAAAACGTAATTTTTAAGGTTTTGAGTATTGCTTGGTTTGGAGGGCCCAAGAGGGGCCATATAATGATGATGAGATATGAGTTAAATTTAGAAGTGTTATTTAAGCCTTTGTGCAGGTTGGGTAGGTCCTAGGTATAGGGGAAACTCTGCTAGATTTCCGGCATAAATTAGGCTGTCTATTGCCTCTTTAGAGTTTTATTCTAACTTAGTACTAATAAATTTATAATTTAATTATTAGGTGATCGAGATCAGCTATTTTTCTGCATCCAGCAGCCACAATAATCATCGGTGTACTGTGAGTAAAATATTAATTTTAATTGTAATTTCACTATTATTATATGTTCAAGCATGCCCATGCATCACTTATATGTATGTATCTATGTAGTTAAACTCTAGGCATGTTTTATGTTGCATTCATAACTGTTAAAGTGTCTTGGATGTTGTTGTGGTAATTTGGAGCAATGTGCGTGCGTTGGCGTGCATGTGATGTGGTGTGGACTATGGATAGGACGGGTAGACACGGCTTGAGATCTTCGCTGGGACCCGGTCCTTCGGGGTAGACATGACTTAAGTTCTTCGCTGGGACCCCGATTTGGTTATTAAGTGGAAGTTCGAGCTGAGTTCTTCGCTGGCACAGGTTGGATTTAAGAGAGCTGTATAGGTGATCAGCTCCCATATATTATGATTGCTATTATTGGGTGTGTGAGTGCTCCAAATTACCTTTTTGCTGTTATGATGTGAAATGATTGTTGATGTTGTATTTCACTCTACAGGGTGCATTAGCTTTAGATAGTTACAGATATTATGGTTAAAATTGATATTTTACTCTCTGAGTCGAACGCTCACTCCTGTTCAATATTTTTCCAGGCCACAGGAGGAGTTATTTTACAGAGTAACCTGTTTTCTTCCTCGCAGGTTTAACGTCGATTATTTAATTGTTTTACTATCTTTTCTAAATTTAAAATCTAGAACTCCGCATGTGTTAGTAATAGTGTGGACCTTGTTAGAAATTGTGTTAATTTAAATTTTTGAGATTAATAAATGAATATTTGTATGGTTTTTAAACAGTTTGATTTAAATTATCTTATATGCATATTGGGCCTAAATTGTGGGCCTGGTTATGGATTTGAGGAATAGTTAGGCTTACTACGGGCCTTAGGGGCTTTAAGCTGGCCCAGGTCCTAGTGCCGGTCTGGCCCATAGATTGGGTCGTGATAGCATACTTGTGGTTTATGAGATATAAATTATTTTTATGAGTTGTCTGATAATGATTTCTGAAGAATTCAGAGTTTGAAGGGTTGGATAAATATGTTGATATCTCATGGTGTATAGATAATTTGATGCTAAAATTTTTACTGATATTGTATATGGATGTCTTGAATATATAGTTAAAATCTGAGATTTATCTGACAGTTGGATTATTATATATAAATTTGAATCTATAAGCTGCCAGATTAGGTATTAATGGTTGGGTTAAATTAAATAAGTGATTTTGATGGAACTAAGATTATTTTGAGGTAGAATATGGTGTTTGTTGAATTTTTTAGTGATTGTGGAATGTTTTTGAGAAATATATATGTGGATTTTAGTTGGATTTTGGTGTATGAATATATTTTAATGATTAAGGAAATTATGGAATTGAGTATTATTTTTGATATTATAATTTTTATAGAGCTATAAGTTAGATAATTGAAAATATTTATATAATTAATGGCTTGTGGATTTGAGATTTATGACGGGGAGTTTAGTCCAATTTAAGGGGGAATGCTGTTAAATTTTTATTAGACATTTAACTTAGGAAAGTGAAGCTATGATTGATTATAATTTTTATGATTCTAGGAGGAGCTTGTGATTATGGATTAAATGAATGGAAAGGTGGTATGTGAGAGTTGGTATTTTGCAGCTAGGTGAGTGGTTTTTACAATATATGGCATGAATTTGCTTTTCAATTAATTCTTGATCCTTTGAAAATTTTTAATTTGCTTCAGATAATATGTTGATTATTTGATTCATCTTTATTGTTCAAACTAATTCTATTATATTGTTGCTCATTGCTATTCTGACATCTTATGCATGTGAGTAAGTCTAGGAAGAAAATTAAGGTTGTGAGATACTGAGACAAATGGTAAATGGTGATGAGTTTAATAGCTTGTATAGAGAGGTGGTTGATTTTAGCAAGGTGTAGCATATGTGCTTTAATATTTGAGAGTTATAAGAAATGTTATGAGATTATGATTTATTGTGATGGAATTGTTTGGTTACCTAGGGTAGCAATGATTTATTTAGCAGGACTATGTTATTGGAGTTTGTGAGTTTGATGGACTATGGTATTGACAACCATGATATGCTTTTGTGTCATTATGAGATACTGAATTATATTTAATATATTTGCTCCCGTCAGAAGGATCCCAGCATTTTAGTTTATTGTAGTAGGAAAGGGTTGCCCATAGAGAGGGTGGAGCCGCCACTGCTAGGTTTGACTCAGCATGGATATAATTTAGTTATCTATTTTGATACTCTGGCATATCTTTGAATATCAAATACCAATTATCGATATTTTTTTTTTCATCTGTGAGAAATAATTGGAGACTAGGAAGAATATAATTTGAGTGATTTGGAGATTCTTAGATTGCATAGCATGTTGAATTTGATTATTCAATTTATTCAACTTGTCCTAAATTCTCATTATTTAATTTATTTCCTTTGTATATTCCCTTTGTTGCGTGATGTATATTGTAAATGCTAACTCACTGAGTAGTCTATACTCACCCCACCTAACTCACCAGTTTTGCAAATGTTAATTGAAAAAGAAAATCAAGTTGATGGTTTTTAGAGCTCCGATTGGTTAGACTCCACGGCTCCGAGGAAGTAAGGGAAGGAAATCTACAATAGGGAATAAAGGTGTTACAATTTAGTGGTATTAGAGCCTTGGTATAGGCATTTCTAGACCTAGATAGATAGAAAGACATAACATATGTGTGATCATGCATTGCATCTATAGGGAATTGAGGTGACACTTATACAGATCTACTCTCCTGTCTATTTAAGGTTAAGGAATGGAGTCAGATTCATAGAAGGCTATTAATGAGGAGGTAAAAAGTCATGCCCCTAGTAGTAGGGGTGACAGAGGCATGAGAGATCCAGCTTCAAGGGCATCTGGATAGCCTGCACAGCCACAACAATTCTTTTTCCAGCAGATGGCTGATCTCTTTAGATAGATGATAGGAGCCATCCCACAGGCTCAGCCTTCGCAGAAGTCCCCCCTGAAGAAGCTTATAAAATATGGGGCAATAGATTTTAAGGAAAAGAAAGAAGACGATCCAGCAACTGCTGAGCATTGGTTGGAGAGGACAGAGAGGATTCTCCAACAATTGCATTGTACTCCTGAGCAGAGTTTAGAGTGTGCAGTTTCATTACTTCAGTAAGATGCATATCAATGGTGGGACATAGTATTACACACGGTTCAGCTTGCTAGGTTAACCTAGAAGTTCTTTTTGGCTGAATTTAGGAAGAAATATATCAGTTATATCTATCTTGAGGATAGGAAGAGAGAATTTATTAACTTAAGGCAGAGACATCTCACTGTAGCAGAGTATGAGAGGGAGTTTATTCGGCTGAGTAGATATGCTAGGGAGATTATGCCTACACAGGCTGATAGATGCAAGAGATTTATGGAGGGTCTTAATGATAACATTAAGCTCTACTTCATAGCACCACAAATTAAGGACTTCACTCAGCTAGTTATGCAGCTATGAATGTTGAGCAGATCGGAGCAGGAGGACTCAAAAGCAGCAGAAGAGAGGTCTTGTGCAGTCTAGTTCCACCTATACAGCTAGTAAGAGGCCCAAGGGACCACAAAGATAGGCACAGTCCCAGAGACAAGGACAGGGGTCTACATTTAGCAGCTTCAGTAGCTAGTGCTCCAGGGTTCGCAGTGACGAGACCAGCCCCAGCCACATGTGACCATTGTGGGAAGAGGCATACAGGCGAGTGTTAGGGACAGACTGGAGCCTGCTATAGATGTGGTGCCACTAATCATTTTAAGAGAGATTGCCCTATGAGGAGGACTACTTCTGCACCATTGACAGAGAGGTCCATTCGTACAACACAAAGGGGTAGGAGACCTGGCAGATCTGAGGTAGCCAGGGGTACTCAGAGAGTTGCATCTGAGACAGTAGAGAAACCTGACACCCAGACACCAGCACTTGCCTATCCCATCAGAGTCTGTGAGGAGCAGGATACACCAGATGTGATTGTTGGTATATTTTCTCTCTTTGACTCCTCAGTACATGCATTGATAGATTCAGGTTCTACACATTCATACATTTGCACCTCTATACTAGAAGAGAGGGGTTTACAAGAAGGTACAATTATGCAAGATATTCTAGTTACAAACCCTTTAGCCCATAGTGTGACAGTGAACAAGGTCTATAGGGATTGTCCTTTGATAATTCAAGAACATGAGTTTCCAGCTGATTTGATAGCATTGCCTTTTCATGAGTTTGATGTGATTTTAGGGATAGACTGGTTGTTAAAACACCAAGTTATTGTGGATTGTTGCCTAAAAAGAATTACATTGAGAACTTCTGACAATGAAGAGGTAACAGTTGTGGGTGTGAAGCTTAATTAGCTAGTGTGGTTGATACCAAGAAGGCAAGGCCTAGTATTTGTGACATACCCTCAGTGTGTGATTTCCTGGATATATTTCTCAAGGAATTGCCTAAGCCTTAAATGTAAACATCCCCTACCTGATTTACAGTAAAACTGAGTAAAAGAATGCTACATTCTGTGCACAGAGCACCTTAACTTATATTAGAACAAATTTCTTTCTTAATGTTTACTTTTTATTTTTTAGTCATAAATTTCAAATGGAAAAACTACAAGAGTTTCTGCTAAATATGTACTATCCACCTATTAATAATAATATTTATAATTTCCAATTTCAAACAGCACTGACAATAATTTTTCATCATATTTGTATTCAATTTCACTAGTTACAAGGCAGGTTCTGGATAAATTTTGGAGTTTGTATTTGAATAGGTTACAATCAGATTGTGCTAATTCATTCTTCATGAAAGTTGCTCCCTTAGATCTTAAATGTCCAACAAAATAAGAATCACCTCATTTTGAGTTTTCTAGGGTAAGTTATACCTATTTTACTCTAGATAGTCCAGAATTCACTCCTACCAGGTTCCAAATTCGGTGCCTTATTTTCTAGCCAATTTTAAGGTTACTTACACACAATTTTTGGGTAGCATTCCTTCATAAAAGTTTTAGTCTTATGTCTTAACTTTCATTTGCCATAAATTTCATGTCATTTGGAATTATAGAATGTAAATTATAGGCCTATGAATCATTGCTGTCTTAAATTTCTAGCATAGTTCCAACTTAAATATTTTATTTATTTATTTATTTATTTTTTCACAATTTCAAAATCATAACCAACAATAGTTAGTTCACCAAATTTTCATACCAAACATCATTTCATACAAAATTCTTATAGATTTTCTCAATTTATCAAAGGCCATGCCATATTTTTAAAAAAATAAGAGATTAAGTGTCCACTAACCTACCAATCTCCAACCTAAGTTGGTTTGGCTACTAAACCAACATTTTCACCTTTCTCCTTATGAACTGCTGTAATACAAAAGAATATGGATAGTTCAAAATAAATTTCTTAATTGTTTCTAACAAATATTTCTGCCGAACTAATTTTATCATTACCTAAGAATTTTCCTACCCAGTTGGCCATAATCAATTCTTTAGCTAATTGGTTACTTTTCTCACATAATAATAAGTTCATTTAAATATTTTATCAAGCACCTGGTGTGCATAATTTACTTGCTAAAATGAACTAGTTTTCTTTATTTTTTGGACCCCTAGAAAATACATTTGTATTCTCTGTCAATTATAATTTAACCTTATGACTCTCAATCATCCAACACACATCCATCCAGTTCCAAATAAATTCATCAAAGTCGCTGCCATAAGTGGCTTCTTTCATCACATTCCACACCATTCCACATTCTTTAAGTCATGGAAAATTCATTTCAATATCAAACAGATTGTTCTAATGCTAGATTTCATGTTTAGGAAGCTTAATTAGCTTAATTAACTAGTTAATTGGACTTGAAAATAATTTCCCCCAATTTTTCCCAAGGTGGCCGAATAGTGCCTATAGGAACCCTAGGTTGATTTTCTTGATTCATGTAAATTTTTCTTATTAGTTTTGTATTTTGAATGCTGAAATCATGTTAAAAATCCAATTAAACCAATTTAAGACAAGTTAACTTCATGAATTCTCAAATTCCATCAACTTCCATAATCAACCCACATGAACCCTAACTTCCCTTTCTTCCAATTCATGAAATTAACTAAAGAAAAGTAGAAATAAAGTGTTTAGAAGTGTTAAGGAGTCATTTTACCTTGATTTGGAGTAGAAAATCAAGTTGAAAGATGGTGTCTCTTCTTCCTCCCTCTCTTCCTACTAATTCCACCACCCTTTTGTTCTCCTTTTCTTTTCTTTGTTTTCTTCATCTAATATGGGTTATGAGGGGTTTTATGGCTGCCAAATGACCAATTTATAATTTTAAAAGTTAACTAAATCTTTCTTAATTATGCCATATATATCCTTTTTCCTATCTTAACTTAATTTAATTGCTTCTTTTCATTTTTTTGACTTATTAATTCATAATTATATCTTAATTAAGTCTTAATTAAGAGTTTTACAAGGTTCTACATGATTTGAAGTAGTAAACAGACTCCAAATATCGATTTTTAGCCACTTTTCAAGGGAATTACTCATCGCAGGAACTTGTGCACATTTAATTGATTTATAATCTATTTCTTTTATTTTCCTTCAACCTTATTGGATCTTTATTAAATTAAATTATGACTTCTTACTTTAATTTAAGGGTGGTTCCAGACATTCCAGCCATCCGTACAGACGTTAGTTATCGAAATAGTAGAATATACGGAACTACCTAAAGTGAAGGCGTTACAAGTTTGGCCACAGGGGTTAACTCTGGTATACAACATTTATAATAATTGGTTTTTTGATAACGTGCGTTGCACGTTGCACTCATTCATACTTGTGATTTAATTTCTTTATATGTAATTTTAAAAAATTTTCATACTAATTCACTAATAAATTTTAGAATATTTTGAAAATTTATTTTTTTATTTTCTTAAGATTATATATCATATAAAAAAAATTAAGATATCTCTTATAAATTATTGAAGGTTGTAAAATATAGCCATTTATATGCCATCAATTTTATATTAAGACTACAAATATATTTACAAATGTAATCAATCTAGATTCTAATATTATATATGATCAATGACGTTGCTCTTAATTCTTTATTTATTGTATATATTCTATAAAACAAAAATTAACAAAAATTAAAATAGTAGAAATTACCTAGGACATATTACTAAAAACATAAAAAAATAATTTCTTTGCATCGAAAAAGTAAATTATCAAATCAATTTCTTTATCTCAATAATTAAATAAAGGATTAGTTATCGATATTCATAAAACTCAGAAAATTAAGAAAAAATTAAAATAGAAAATAATAGTAAATATGTACATGAACAGTCATAGCAGTAGAGAATACCAATTATCCCACCATAAAAGATCTCCTTCTTTAATAGATAAAAATAAATATTAATATTTTGTTTTTAAGGTGTCATCATTGATTGGAATATATATGAACATGGATATACTTATAATTTTTCAACCATCAACAACTAAGCATTATTTACGTACAATTTTTTCCCCTCCTCTTATTGTTTATATATATTAAAATAAAAGTAATAAATTTTAATGATTAATTAAAAATTGGGCATAAAAAAGTCAAAAAATAAAAATAAAATTATTTTAAATTCCAATTTAATAGTATACAATCTTTTTGAAAACACAAAAGTTAAAAAAAAAAAGTAAATTTCTGATTTCTTTTCACTAAATTTTTATAACGATATAAATTTTTTTTAATAATAGTGAATTTCTGATTTTTATTTAATTTTTTATACAAAAAAAACTAAAACTTTTGAAAAAAAAATAAAGTAGCGATTTTGAAAAAATAAATTTATGATTTTTGTTATTTTTTATAAAATTTTATTTTTAATTATAATTAAAATACTTAATAAAATAGAATTAAATATAAATAGAATTAAAAATTTTATATTTATATAAATTCTAAAATTAATTTGAATAATGGAAATTTAAAATAAATTAATTTTTAATTGCCAATTAAATTTTGTCTTTTATTGTCATATTAATAAATCACCATTGCTATTTTTAATAAAACTAATGTCTCCCCTCCCACATTTATATATGCATAGATATATTATCACAAATTAATTATAAATTAATTATATTTTTTATTTTTGACTTAATAATTTCTTATTGTAGTTAATTACTTCTTCTAGAATTTTATATTTAATTGAATTTATAGTGCAAGTAAGACTTAGAATTTTAAATTTATATGAACTCTAAAATTAAGAATTTTAAATTTATTTAAACATTAAAATTAATTTAAATAATAAAAATATAATTATAATTAATTTAAAAAATGGAGGGCATTTTAATAAAATTAATGTTCCCTCTCCCCCTTTCCACATTTATATATATAGTGAATATATTATAGATATAGATATAGATTATAATAAAAAATTATAGATAAATTAATATTATTTTTTATTTTTTATTTTTTTATTTTAGTTAATTATTTCTTATAAAATTTTTTATTTAATTGAAGTTAAGTGTAAGTAGGATTAAGAATTTTAAACTTATATGAACTCTAAAATTAAGAATTTTAAATTTATATAAACTTTAAAATTAATTTTAAAAATAAAAATATAATTACAATTAATTTAAAAAATGAAAGGCAAGTTGGGCAAAACCAACCCTCCCTCCTCCTTCATACCTTTATATATAATATAGAAAATATAGAACTAAGCAAATAAAAATTAATAAATTTTATTTAAACTTTTATATATAAAATAGAATATCATTTAAATTAGATTATTAATTCTTAAACATAAATATTTATTTTATAAAGACATTCACTTAATATGGATTTTGACATTCACTTATATTGTGCCAAAGTTTTTAAACTTTAGCTGCTTTATTCTATTTTTAAAGAGAAAAATAAAGAGTATTAAAGATTTTTGTGCATTTAAAATGTTAATTAATTAAAACTAACAAACAACTAAATGAAAAATAGATTTTTTTTTCCTGGTATGTTCTCATTATCCTAACTGATAACTATTATCTTAACTAAATTATAGAATAAAAATAATTTAAATTATAAATACTTCTAAACTTCAATTAATTGAAGTAACTTATTAAATTAATAATTTATAAATTTCACTTTTTCTACTATTCACTCTAATTTATAATTTTCCCTCACTTATATATAATTTTTAAGTAGACATAATTTTAAAAGTATATCAAGTAATTTAGTGCATTATCACTAAATTGACAAAATCTTTATTTTATCAAATTAATATTTTAAAATATTATGCTACACTACAACAAAAATAGGCTTTAACAACATTTTTTTAACATTATTTTATAAATGATGTTAAAATAATAAATAATATCAAGTAATATATTTTGATATCAAGATAGCATACAACGTAATAAATAATATATATAACATCATGTATAATAATGTTATAAATTAATATAAAAGTATTGTTAAAAACTTTAGGTTACGAGATTTATGTACATAACTATCTTTTTGTTAATAATTCTTATTAATAATATGTTTTAAATTTTTAACAGCATATATAGCATACTATTAAAGCCCAAATTTGTAGTAGTGCCATCATATTATTCATATATTCTTTAATAGAGTAATAACATGACAATAACACTATTTGAAATAAAAAAAAAAAAAACCTTATGAGCATATGTTAATTGATATAAAGATAATATGACATCATAAAATTACATGAAATTAATTTAATGACAATGTAAACTTTCTCTCGTAAATAATTTGCAAAAACCTACACTTTTCAATAAAATATTTTAATTATAATACTATTTTATCTAGCCTTTATATTTTCGTTTTATTGATTTTGTTTGTTTGTCAAATTAATACCTTACGTAATGGTGATTTTCAATGGAAATTATATACATGTATTATTACTATTAAATTATACTATTTGAGTCTATAAAATTTTAGCAGGCAAAATTATTAACCTTAAGTAATTAAATTAATTTGGGGTTAATTATTATTATTATTATTATTGTTGTTTAAAAACTTGATTTGAAATCATTAAAGTAATTTGGACCCAATTGAATAAAGAAAAAGGACTTATTTGAAAGAGCCCAAATTGTTTGAGCATTTAAGAGAAATTAAAAGTAAAAGAAAAAAAAAAACTCAGATTTTGAAAAACACGTCACCACCTGCCCCCTCTTCTTTCTTTTTTTCTCTTTTTTCCCCAATTCCTTTTCTTCCCCTTTCTCCATGTTTTGTGGTAACGAACTTCACCCACACCGGCCAGGTCTTCTCGGCTTCGGGCAGCGGCGAGAGGATTCTAGTAGCATCCTTGAGCACTGGCAATAACGTGGAGCTCGTTTCTCCAACCAAAGATGCGTGTGAAGGTCATGCCTTCCAAGTGCAATTTCGGCCCTATCTGATCACCAATGTTGGCAATCTAGGCGACATTCAGCTCCCCTCACTATTAGCTCTCATTTTTTACCAATAAATCTCAGTTTGGAGGTCGGAGGACAGAGAATCGAGGATAGAGAAAATGGGTCTCTCCAAGGATTTTCGGCAAGATTCTAGACGATTCGATCGTTGGATCAATGATTCGAGACCATCGATAAACTCAACGTATCGAAACCTTCGAGATTAGACCAATCCTGCTTCGATCAGACATCGTTTGGAAAAGATGATCATCGGACGATTCAAATTGCTAAGTGAGATTTTAAAGCCTTTTTGATTTTTGAAAATTAAAAATTATTATATGATAAGTATTAACATTTTATGGGCTTTGTTTAGGTGTGATCAGATTTGCAATAGCTCATTGACACTCGGGATCGAGTATTTGTCCCGATCTAGACACCTAGCGAGCTGTTCTAGAAGGTGGTCATGCTTACAGTCGTTTCTTGGCATTTCAGGCATGTTCTAGGTAGGAGAATTTTCAAACGTAATCCTGAAATCAAATTGTGTGGTTTTTACCTTAGTTAAGCTAACTAATTAATCTATAAAATATTATTGACTTAGTAAAAATATGAATTTAATTTATACAATGACGACATGAAGGACCTCTAGGAATAATTTTATAAATTTTGAAGTGTTGAAAATAATTATTTGGTCTATAGAGGAGTTAAGGACTCGAGCTAGAGTTTAGACGTGTCACGCCTTTCCCTTCTCTAGGATGTAACATGCCTCCCGCAATATGTTCAATAGATGCCGAGATCAATTCATCGAAACCCGATGAACACATTACAAGGGATATGGTACAATTTAAAACCATTTTTAAATCATTTTAATCAATACATAACATAGTGGAAAAGCATTTTACTGCTGAACTTCAGGCTACGTAAAGTCCATCAAAACATTTTCAAATCAGAAAGCTACTGTCACTCATTTTAGTCTACATTTAGAGTATTACGTAGTCTTATAATTTATTTTTAAAACAACACTTGTGATATCATCATAGTAAGTCCATACCTCAACAGTCATACTGACATAAGAATTGCATACTAGTTTTCATTGTTCAAGTTCCATATATACATGCCAAAAAGTTTTTATATATATATATATATATAGGCAACAAAATCATATAATATTTTGCTCAGATAGTGTAATAAAATATCCTGTTGCATATGTTAACATCATATGTACATAGAATTAAGGAACCAAACCATATACATCAATTGATGTATGGCTCCTGACTTCTTGATAACGGGTGCTGCTGTTACTCCCCTGGAATATTCTCCTTTTCCTTATCTACGTTAGTTAGAAAATAACTAACGTTGAGTACAATGTACGCAGTGGTGCACAACAAATATTAAACAAATAAACTAAGTAAAAACATCATATAGCATGTCATAAAAAAAAATTAATGTTTATACTTACATATGAACATGATGATAAAGATAATATAAAGGAATGGTTTCACTCAAATCATTTATTCAACAAAGAATCATTTTTTTTTCAAATCACTTTTGCATATTTCCAAATCCGATATTAGTCTCATCAGCTTGATGGAAGACCAATCTGATGGGCTATCTTCAAATCTCATCTCTCCTAATATCTAAGGAAGTTTATATCATATCAATGTATACACACTACCATATTACAGCCGCATCCATATCTATATTCCAAAGGGCCATCTTCAAATCTCATCTCACCTCATACATAAGGGAATCTATGTCATATCAATGTGTGCACACTATCCATATCATATCCACCCGAACACCAGTGTCACCTCAATAAATGAGGTACAGGTAATAATCATGTCAAGCATTAGCTATGAGATATGAAAATAATATCATAAATTCATTTCTTTTATGTAAAAGTATGAAAATCACAATATGGATTTATTTCATGCAAATCACAGTATCATATTCACTTCTATATCTAAGTTCATTACATGGCAATCCTTGAACTACAAATCAAAATTTTCTATGTTACACCATTTCACAGAAGCACAACATAAATCATATTTTTAAATAAAAATTCATTATAACAATAATGTAACTCAATCAGCTGTAGTAAATGAAAAAAATATCCAGCAGAATATAAAATATATAATAGTAAAACCATTTTCCTTTCTAATAAAAATACATATAAACATAATAGTTTAATACTAGTTGTGCACATACCTATTTTCCTCTAAATTAAGCTGATTAAACCCCTTATGCAAGTACCTTCACTTTTCACCTTGTGAACTGCTGTCATTCAAAGAAATACAGACATTTCAGAATAGATTTCTTAATTACTCTTTTTATTCGGTCTGTATTAGTAAATAAACACCTCTACCCACTAGTTTTATTGTTTTTTTTAAGAATTGTCCACTCGATTAATCATAGTAAATTCTTTAGTCACTTAATCATTTCCTTTACATTATTTTAAGTTCATTTAGGCATTTTATCAAACACTTGATATGCAAAATTCACATGTCAAAATGAGCTAGTTCTCTTTATTTTTCGGACCCCTGGAAAATACTTTTGTATTCTCCGTTAAATGCACTTTAATCCTGGTATTCACAACCATCTAACCAACATCCATCTAACACCAAATAAATTCAATAAATTGGCTGCCCAAAAAGAACATTTCTTCGCATTTTAACACATTTTCATACACTTTAGTTCATAGGAAATTCTGTCCAACATCCAATCAAATGTTCTAACGCTATATTTCATGCTTAGGATGCTTAATTAGCTCATTTAACTTGTTCATTTGGATTAAAACCAACTTTCCCCCAACTTTCCCATTTGGGCCAAATTTCTCCCTTAGAAATCCTAGGTTGATTTTGTTTTATCTTGGAAAATCAGTGTTAATTTCACATTAAGGATGATGAAAACATGTTAGAAATACTAATTAACTAAATTAAATCCATTAATTCTCCATTTCCCACAAAATTCCAAATTAAGCCAACAGAAACCCTTGATTTTCTTTCTTCTAATCCATGAAGTTAAAAAAGAAGAAGTAGAAACCAATTATATAGAAGTGATTAGAAATCAATTTATCTTGATTTAGGAGTGAAAAACCAAATTGAGAAAGCTTGGATTTTCCTTCCCCTTTTCTCCCTTCAATCCGCCACTCTTCCTCTCCTCTCTCTTCTTTTTGTTTTTCTTCTTTTAATTATGAATTTCTTAAGTTCTTATAGCTGAAAATTGCATGTGCAAGTCACATGCCTATCCCTTTTTCCAATTATGCCCTTAGCCTTTCTTAAAAATGCCATTCATGTCCCTTTTTGTATTCTAATGTAACTTGTATCTTTCTTTTTATTTTTTTAACTTATTAATTCTTTATTATACCTTATTTAAGTCTAAATTAAATGTCTTACAGGGTCCCACACTAATTAGAGTAGAAGACAAACACGAAATATCGATTTAAGTTATTTCTCGAGCTAGTCACTCATCGCTGTAGCTTGAGCACGTTTAACTGATTTCTAATATATTTCTTTTGATTAATTTTAGCATTAATTAACCTTTATATAATTAATTTATAACTCCTCACTTCAAATTAAGAGTGGTTCCAGCCATCCTAACCATCTAGACAGACATCAGTTACCAAAGTAGTTGAATACTCGGAACTGTCTAAAGTGAGGGCGTTATAGAATGATTGGATTTAGATTAGGTTTGTAGGCTCTAGATAAGCATTATAATTATTTTTGTGGGCCTGAGGCCTTGTGTGTTGCGTTTTGTTGAGTTTTCTTACAAAGGGTTAGGTTCAGTTATAAGGGAGACTCTGTCAAAATTTCAATAAAACCTTGAATTTATTCTTGCTTTTTTAGATTTAATTAATTAATTAATTTCGTTAGTCAATTAATAGATGTCAATCTGTTTGTTTAGATGATCGAGCCCGACCATCTTCTTTTTCCAACTAAACCAGCTATAGTTGGGTCATTAGCTCTGTGAGTTGGATATTGATTATTTTTATAATTTCAATATTATATATATATATATATATATATATATATATATATATATATAATTAATTAGTTAATTTCGTTAGTCAATTAATAGACGTCAATGTGTTTGTGTAGATGATCGAGCCCGACCATCTTCTTTTTCCAACTGAACCAGCTATAGTTGGGTTATTAGCTCTGTGAGTTGGATATTGATTATTTTTATAATTTCAATATTATATATATATATATATATATATATTGGCATGCTCATGCATTCATACACACATATGTAATTGGTTATTATATGATAAACATCTCCTAAGTGTTGCATTATAAATTTTCTATGTTCTACCACCTTGGGGATAAGTTGGTGCTTATATACAAGTATTATGGATGTGGAAATCTCGAGGTAGGTGCGGCATGAGAAATTCAATGACTGCTGTGGATATGGTTGTGGATGGGTGAGGTAGGTTCAGCGGCTCTATGTATCGATTGACTCTTACCACTTCAAGGTGGGTATAGTGTTATATTTAGCTGACTCTCATAAAAAACTGTTTAAGAGAATATGTTGGATTTCAGATAGTCAGGGTATAGGGTTGACTCCCAATATGTATTATGGGTGCGTGTGTAGCTCCAATTTATCCTCTCGTAAGAGGATTGTGTGATTTGTTTGTTTAATGCATTTTTATTCGTAAGACTGCATTAAAATTAGATAGTTATAGAAATTACAATTATAATCAATATCTAAACTCTCTGAGTCAAACACTCATTCTTGTTCAATATTTTTTCCTAGGTTGCAGGATGAACAAATTTTATTTTCAGGTCTAACTTGCATTTTTCTTCGCAGATTATGGTGCTTCTTAGTTAGAAATTTTATCGTGCTTATTTAATTATTTATTTGTTTTATTAATTCTTAGAACTCTGCTTTGATGCTGCTATATAAATATATTGTTTTAAAGAATAGTTTTATATGAATTATTTATGTTGGGTATCAGAGTTAAGATGGGCTCCCTAGTTGTGTATGTATGATGGCTTTTAGGCTGAGATGACACAAATTTAATTACAATATTTCATTTTATCTTGCATGTTGAGCCTTAAGTTTAGTTATTGTTATGAGTTTTGAAATAATGAGGCTTATTACGAATTTTAGGAGCTTTATATTAGCCCAAATTCTAGTGCTGATCTAGCTCATGGAATTGGGTCGTGACAATAATCATGCAATTATCACGTGGTATATTTTTTAAAATTCTCTATAATTTCTATTTATATAATCACACACACACACACACACACATATATATAGAGAGAGAGAATTTTGTCTTGCTCTATTTGTTAAGGTTCTTAATTCAATAGAGTTTTTTAAGTATTGTATGTTATTTGTTTCAAAAGAAAGTATTATATATTATTTTTATGCTATTTTTTTTTATAAACTCTGCATGTTTTTATGTTGAATATGATTTATTAATGTATAGCTTTTGGTGTAATATTTCTCATTCTAAGTTGGTCTGTAATAAATCATTTAAGTTTTATTATTATTTATTATTTTACAATTAGATCATTGATTTGAATAAATTAAAAATAATTTTTTTAAATATAAAATTATAATTTAAAAATGTATTAAAAAAAGATGCATATGCAACGTACATGCCACAAAAAACTAATATACTAAAATATCAAAGAGCTAAACCATATAATATTTCCTTTTACTAATAATATACACAAACTTTCCTCCCTAATCCTCTAGCTTATTCCCTAGTGCAAGCAAGGCGAAAGAGAAGGCGCGAGCAAATTCAAAATCCAATTATGCATATTGAATATTAGGGGTGAGTATTGACGGTTTAACTCTAAGGGGCTGTTTGGTGTGATGTTGATAAAGGGTAATTGTTACTCTTATAACTTTTAATCTCTTATTAATATTGTTTCATGTAACACCCCAATTTTTGTGAAAATGTTAAATATGGTTGTTATTATAAATAGAAATAACATTTATAATGTCTTGGGAAGAAAATTAAATTTGGAAATTTGATTTATAAGTGAAGATTTGAATTTTTGGGTGTAATATGGACTTTTGGAAAGATCAGGGACCAAATTGAACTTTTTCTTTTAAAGTGGGATAGCTGGCCTCATTAAAAAAAAAAAAAGAAAAGAAATGAAACAGCAAAAAGGAAGAAAGGAGTATCGAGAAAGGGAAGGAATAAAGGAAAAGAAAGAAACAAAGAAAGAAGGGGAAGAAGAAGAAGAAGGGAAGAAGAAGAAGGAAGAATGGATAGATTTTTTAGGTTTCTCTAGCAAGGATGGATGCCGGCAAGGGGAAAAGAGGGAGAGTGGTCTAAAAGCAAGAAATTAGAGAGAGAAAAGGAGAAAGATGATGAATAGAAGCAGAAACAGGGGTTGAGCAGGGGCAGCAACTTTGTCTTCCATCCAAGTGAGTTTAGTACATCTTTTACCATTGATTTTTGGATACATTTGAGGGCAATATGTGTAGAAGTTATGGTTAAAATTTTGTAATTTTTCAACCATTGGATTTGGAGAAATAAATTGTTAAACATAGACTGTCTGTATTTGGAATTCTAAATTTTGGCTACTGAAATTTGAGGAAAATAAATAGTTAGGATGCTTAGAAAACTATGAAATTTGGTAGAGATTATCTTTAGGATGTTGATGCTGTTGTGTTAAAATTTGGTGAATTTTGAAATTGTGATTTATGAGATATAAATTATTTTATATGAGTTGTTTAAGAGCTATTCTTAAAAATTCAGAATTTAAAGGGTTTAATAGATATTTTGATATCTCATGATGTAGAGAAAATTTGATGCTAAAATTTTTACTGATGTTGTATTTGAATGTCTTGAACATATGATTAAAATTTGGAATTTATCTAACTGTTAGAATATTTTATATAAATTTGAATGAACAAATTGTCAATTTTGGTATTAAGGATTGGGTTAAGTTGAATATATTATTTTGATGGAACTAAAATTATTTTGAGATACTATATGGTGTTTAATGAATTTTTAAGTCATTGTTGAATATTTTTGAGAAATAAATATAAATGTTTAGTTGGATTTTTGCTGATATGGATATATTGTGGAATATTCTAATTTAGATTTGAGTATGAAGTGTTGGAATTAATAATTGTTTGAAGATATAAGTTGAAAATTTGTGCAAGTTGATATAATTATTCAATGATGGATTTGAGTTTTGTGACAAGGAATTTAGTCCAATTTTAAGAGGGAATACTGTCGAATATTCATTAGAAATTTAATATGGAATTGAAGTTTATTGATTAACTTGATTATAATTATATCATGACATTTTAGTAAGAGCTTTTAAGATTGTTGTTTTAATTGGACTGTAGAGGAGTTCAAGAATTGAGCTAGAGATTAGAGTTTTAGACGTAACTTAGGATTCTTATAGGCCTCAAATGGGCATTGTGTTGTGTTGTGTTGTGTTCTATTGTGGGCCTGAGGCCTTTGATTTTTTGAGATATAAAATGAGATTTTTCTTATTGGGAGGTTAGGTCCGAGGTACAGGAAAAACTCTGCCAAATTTTTAATACAAACCTAGGAAGTCCTTTATTTCTTTAATTAATTATTATTGGTCTATTATTGATAGTTATTTGATATGTTTGCTTAGGTGATCAAAATCAACAATTTTCTTCTCAGCAAAACCAATAAGCATTGGGTTGCACTGTAAGTTAATATTGATTTTATTGTAATTTTAATATTATTAATTTATATTCAATGTATACTCATGCATTCATTTATATATATGTATATAATTAATTAAATGCTAGGCAGGCTTCTTTGCTGCATATGTTATTGAATTTTTTTGTGGATGTAGCCTTAGGATAACTTGAAGCTGTGTGTGTATGTTAGCATGAGCATGGTGTGGATAGAGCTAGGACGGGTAGTCGCGGTTGAAGTTTGACTCGCTGAGATCCAATTCTTATATATGGATAAGTCGGGGTGAGCACGGCTTTGAGTTGATCTCGTTGGCCCCCGCATATGGATTATTAAGCGAAAGTTCAACTTGAGTTGACCTCACTAGCAGGTATTGGATTAAGAGAGCTGTATGGGAGATCAGCTCCCATATATGTACTGATGTGATACATAGGTGTGTGTGTACTCTAAATTATCTTTTGTGTGAATATTAATTGAATTGTTTGAATTATATGAATGTTTTATATTTCATACATAGGAATGCATTAGACTTAGTTAATTATATAAATTATATTTAAAATTAATATTTTACTCTCTGAGTCGAATACTCACTCATGTTCAACTATTTTTCCTCAAGTAACAGGTGGCTGTATTTGAGATTAACCTGCTTTATTTTCCCGTAGGTTTAAGCAGAAAATATTTTGATTGACTTTTATTGTCTTTTATTTAAATTTAGAACTCTGCATGGACTGATAGTTATATTTTTATTTATTTGGGTTGTAATAACTTAGTTTTAGAGTTGTAATATTAGTTATGTGAGATTGTATAGATGTATGAAATATTTATAATTGATGATGGAAATAGCTGAGCTCCCAAATGTTGATATTTGTGGTTTGAGAATTGTGAGGGTGATTTAAGCCCTCATATTATTGATTTTATTTGTTTACAGGTCGGGTGAGTTAATGCTCCTCGCTGAATAGTTTAATTTATAACCAAACTTTATTCGTTTATTTTTCTTGAAATTAGGCTAACTAATTGGGCTTTATGGTCGAGTTAGAGATAATTACGCTTAGTACAGGCTTTGAGAGTTTAATATTGATCCAAATCCTAGTGTCGGTTCGGCTCAGAAATCGGGTTGTGACATTTGGATACTTAAGGAGACTAAGTTAACTTTTTACCTCATTAATATTTTTATCTTTTTAAGTAGTTAAATGTTAACCTTAGGAAGGCCTAGATTAATAATTAACCTTCTTGAAAATTAAAACTTATAAAAATAGCATTTAACGATTGATTTTTTAATCTTCGACCAAACACATCTTAATTTTAAACTTCTTTAAGATTTTTGGGATAGTCTTTGATAAGTGTTTCACCCATAGTTATCTTTTTTTTTTTCCCCTAATAATCTTCAGATTTAGATTATTTTAGAATATATATGTATTTATTCTCAGCGCATTTTTATTAATAAATTTGAGTTTTGTCTCCTCTTTTGGGAGGATTTATTAACACTAAGTAAAATGTGTTTTCTGCCAAATGACAAAATCAAATTCTTTATTAATAAGATCAAATTTTTTAAATTAAGATAATTATAACTATATTTTATATAAATAATTTATCTGAAATTTTTTTATATATAAAATTATAATCATATGAAATTTTATACCTTAAATTTATTTATATTGTCTCTATTTAAAAACTCTAATAAAACTATTAATTAAAAAATTAATTTGATTTGATTCTACTTTTTTCAAAAATCAAATTCAATATAATAATTTTTGAAAAATAAAAAACTAAATTAATTTAATTTACTAACCATACGTCTAAATTAAATCATTTTACAAGATTAAGTCATCAAATACATCATCTTATACTTTCTCTTAGCACGGACTGCGTCATCCAATGGATAACACCGACTACTTTATTTTTATTCATAACGTTACGTATGCATCACATGCCAATATTTTACGATATACTTGCAGTTTTAGCACTTTTCGGGCAGATTAATGAGCTACAAAAATTTCCCTAAATTATACTTATAATTACCGCAGAATACGTTTAAATAATATATTTTAAATTAACAATATTATAGTCAATCTCCACAACGGTAAAACACCCATGCTCCTTCGTTCTTCCTTTGCCACATAACTAATGATGCTATAAAAGGCAAAGAACTCTGATTTGCCTCTGGAGAGGATCACAGGTACAGAACAAAGAACAATGGCTGAAGAAGTAAGCAACAAGCAGGTGTTATTGAAGAATTATGTAACTGGGTATCCAAAAGAGTCTGATATGGAAATTATCGCTTCTTCTATGAAGCTTAAGATCCCTGAAGGCACTCAAGATGCAGTTTTGTTCAAGAATCTTTACATGTCTTGTGATCCTTGTATGCGTGGTCGCATGACCAAGCATGATATTCGTTCCTCTGTTTCTTCCTGAATCATATAAAATATAATACCCAGTTGAGCAGACTTCTTTTCGTATTCATCTTTTTGTTTTCTGGAGGTTTTGAGATTTCTTAATGTAATTGCTAGTACCCATTTGACCCTTTGGACCAACCAGCTAAAATCCATTGAGAATTCAAATCCAGTATTCTAATTCCTTGCTGGGTAACAAAATCAAGGTTCATAGAAAACTGAGGAAACGACTTCTATTTTAATTTATAGAAAATCTTCAATTATCTGCTTTTGTTGGTTTTCAATTTCAGATAAGGTTTTCAGTGACCTCATATTTGGAAATATGCAGCCTCTTAATGGATTTGGAGTGGTCAAAATTTTACACATCCAAAATACAAGAAAGGAGACTTGGCTTGGGGTTTTATTGGATGGGAAGAGTATACTCTCATGGTATCACCACAGCTTTTGCTTAAAATTGAAAAAACTGATCTGCCCCTTTCCTACTACACTGGAATTCTAGGTCAGTTTTACTGCTCCTGCTCAGGAAAGCTGGAGGTTTTAACACATGGAAGTATGATTTGAAGTGATGTATTTAAAACTGGGTACTGCTTTTGTTATTTTGTGCTTAGGTATGCCGGGTATGACAGCCTATGCTGGGTTTTGTGAGGTTTGCTCTCCTAAGAAAGGAGAGTATGTCTGTGTATCAGCAGCATCTGGTGCAGTTGGTCAGATTGTTGGGCAATTGGCAAAATTATTGGGTTGCTATGTTGTTGGAAGTGCTGGATCAAAAGATAAGGTGAGGCAACTATTAGAAGCATGGCATCATCCAATGTGTAAATTTGCTGGCTATTCAAGCTCGATTGCAGTGGATTCCCTCAGCATTCCCATTTAAGAAAAATATGCGAAATCCATTCTTTTGGTTTGTTTAACTTACTTGATCTTAAATGAAAGTGTTTGTGCTAATGAACTGCTCACAGAACCATACATTTTGAAAGCATTAAGCATTATGTATGCCTTTTGCTACGCTGAAAGTATGCAACCAAGCATAGAAAGACACAGAATCAGCAGTTTGGTAGTCTTATTCTCCAGCTAAATTTTAGTCAAGAGTCATTGCTTGATTCATGAAGTAGATTTTCTTCTTCCTTTTTTTTTAATATATATTTATATATCATCTTGTTAATTGTTTTATTTTCTTCTTCCTAATCATTTCTACAACACAAGGTTGATCTGCTTAAGAACAAGTTCGGGTTTGATGAGGCTTTCAACTACAAGGAAGAGCCAGATTTAGATGCAGCTCTTAAAAAGGTGAGGAGTACTAATTTTTAAATATCATCGTCAAGCTTTGATATAATATTTTCTGACAGATCATTATAAAGTTTACATTAGAAATTTCTAGCAATACACTGCAAAACCAAATCATTTCTTGTTCTTAGAGAACAATGTACCCCTAGTTGATAGTATTTTTGCAGCCACAAACATTTATTTCGGTTCAATTCAATTCAGGTCGCTTCAACAAATCAGTTCTTTAAAAGCGTAATTCAATCATTTGATTTTTCCAGTTCAGCTCGATTCAAAACCCAACTGACCAATTGCTCATCCTTAGCCGCATAAACATAGATCTGACATTCCAATGTTTAAATGCAGTGACAAATGCTGTTTGTGGTTTATTTCTGTGGCAGGTATTTTCCTTAAGGCATAGATATTTACTTTGAAAATGATGGGGGTGCTTGATGCAGTGCTCAACATGAGGATCCGTGGCCGCATTGCTGTGTGTGGAATGATTTCTCAGTACAATCTTGACAAGCCTGAAGGCGTACACAACTTAACATCTATTATTGGGAAATGAGTTCGCATGGAAGGATTCCTTGCCGGTGACTTCTATCACCTTTATCCAAAATTTCTGGAAATGGTAATCCCATACATCAAACAAGGTAAGATTGAATATGTAGAAGATGTAGCTGAAGGACTCGAGAATGGTCCAACATCTCTAGTCGGACTATTCACCGACCGAAATGTTGGAAAACAATTAGTGGTTGTTGCTCGTGAATGATTATGATCATCGTCTAATGTATTTTCTGAGACGTGTCTTGCTTGTTTGAGTTGCTTTTCGTCATGGACATGTCTTGCGATATAGAAATTGCCCTCTTATCAATAGATTTTCTGAGAAAGTGGAATGGTTGGCTTCCTTATTTTATTTATCATGCTGGTTTTCTCAAATTTTAGCAAACAGCAAAGCATTAAAATAGTGGTCTGGCATCTCAAATGATCTAGGAAGCTGCAGATTACCGATCAAGTCTGCATTATATTTACAGGAGAACTTCAAGAAATCAATCTATTATCCAACTATAGCTAAAATCAGTAATAACTGCAGATCGACACAATGGTTTGAAACAAAATATATACTGCAATACTCTCTCTTACGAAGATGTTTGTCAAGTCCAGCCAACTTCTTTAAATTCACTCGATACATGTTATCCAATGAGAAAAGGAAATTACCAATGTAAAAAACAAACAAAATTGACAACCTGTAGTACTGATTCACCACTGAAATTCACAAACTACTAATTGTTCCTGGTCTGTCTTCATCATAGAAAATATATACAACGTTTTCTATATGCGCAAAAAGCGAATTTGAAGCCTATCAAAATTCGTATAGGCAGTTCACCACAAGGCTTACCAGGTCCTCATTATATCGGAAAAGAATATCCCCTGAGGTATTTAGAATCCACACCTGACTCTCGCACCAATGCTATTCGCCCTGTTCTTGCCACCTAAAGAAGAGAAGAAATGTCATAAAAATTTCACACACACAAACACTGTTATTGTAGCTCCAGAAACATTTTAGAGTGCTCACAGAAGCTATATGCGTTAACAATGCAAGATTGCTACTCATTACTCTATTGGACAAATGTTAACAATGCTACCAGTCTATGGAGTTAGTTATGGTTTATTGAAAACAAATATGTACAGGTTATTCATGATCAGCAAGGTCAGAACAGGAACTGGACCTGACAAACTCAAGCTTGGAACTATTGACTGACCATGGTTTCAACATGCCCAGAACCTGCAATTAGGAGGGCCAGTCTTGGTCCCTCTCTCTTAAATCATGAACTGAACCAGATCAAAATCGGCGGTCAGTCCAATTAGACTTGCCAATTTAAATAATAATAATAATGAACTGCACACGTCATAAGACACTGAGAAGAGAGATGTGAGAGCAAGTGAGCAACAATCATACAAAGTACAAACAAATGCTTTATTTGATATATTTACAGCTTTGCCACTCAAATGGATTTTAACCCCTTTTTTTTGAAAAAAGTAAATTGTAAACGACAATTTTAGCCTTTGTAACTGTCATATAATTATATTTTTAAATATTTTGGGAAATAAAAAATTTGCTATAAATAACAACCAAAATCCCATTTTCTAACCATACCAAAAAGTTTTTGAATTTCTTCAATTTTCCCATAGTCTCAAGTCTCAAGCTCTCAATTATCTTCTTGCATTTTTCAAAATATTTTCAGTTCTCATTGTTTTTATATTCTCTAAATACCTAAATTATTTATATTTTCAGTCAATATTTCATCCACTTTTCAATTTTTCACAACAAACTTGTGTGTGTATGTGTATCTATTAATATATTATTTTCTAATCTTTATATTCATATAAAATGTCAAGTGGATGTTCTCCAAGGCATTTAAGATCTAAGAAGCAACAAGGACTTAAAAAAAAAAGAAGAAAAACTCAATTTTTCTTCGATCCAAATTTTCAACCAATAGGAATCAACACAATTGATAAAATGTTACAAAGTAAATTATCATTCATTCAATCCAGACAATTTTCAATGCAAGAGTGTTAACATATTGACTTAAATGAAGAAGAAGGTAGAACTCTAACATAAGTGGAGCAAAGAATCAAAATCCAACATTTTCAAGGTGCATTTTACTAAACTTCATCAACAAAATGAAAGTAGACAGCAACTATTGTTACCATATATTCAAATTCAAGAAAGGCAACAGGTATGAGACATTTAGGCAGCATTTGCAAAAAAAGAATGCGTTAGAGGTGGGGATCGACATAACACAGATCCAAATTAGCCAATTCAGGCTTTCTCAACCTACCTAAATTTTCAAACTTTTCAATCACAAATAAAGAAGAACTAGTAAGTTTAGTATCCATTGAAGACTTCTCATTTTCTTTTGGGGAAAAAATGCAATTTCAAAATCATTGCCAAAATGCTTTAAAATCAACGATTTAAAAAGTTCAAAAAGTACAAAATTAATTCAAGAATGTAAAAAAGATTTACAAAATTTATTGGGAGGGTAGAAACCCCATATATCTACATATTTCAATATAAAGACTAACCATTGGCAAAGTAATTGTTACATGTAACTATAATAGGATTGATAAAGAGTTTTAGCATTTAGAGCTTTTAATAATAGGCATTCTGCACAAGATATTGCTAAATTGATAAAAAGAAATATATGACATAATGCAACAGCAATAGCAACCAGACACTTAAAATTTTTTCATTGGTTTTTTTATAATGCAATGGCAAATACTATATCCATATCAGAACTAAAAAGAGCATGACAACTAATTTGTGGTGATAAATTTCTTTTACATCAGATATACATTCCATATTTTAAATATGTATTCAAGATGCAATAAGATCATTAAATTCTTATATTCAACCAATAAAAAATGTCCTAATTATTTGTGGATGCATAGTAGTTTCATGAAAGATTTGAAAAGTTCTCATCATAATCATAACATGCGCCCCAGAAAATTTTCTAAAAAATGTACTTACATGATAAAATTCTACATATAAAATACTTGAGAAAACATAAGAAAATAAAAATTTAGTGTATGCTTTTGTTGATAAGTGTTTGCTTACAATTGATTGTTTCCTATGTAATTGCGGTATTTAGACACACATACAAAATACTAGACCAAACATAAGAATATAAAAATTTGGTGTATGTTTTTTTGATAAGCGTTTGCCTACAATTGATTATAACTTATGTAATTGCGGTGTCTACACACAGACAAATACACGAACTCACGGACATGTACATGCACACGTGTGCGCGCACGCACACACACACGCACGCATATATATATATATATATATAGAGAGAGAGAGAGAGAGAGAGAGAGAGAGAGAGAGAGAGAGAGAGAGATCAATTTTCAATGATGTCACACAGTTTTTGGTATTTATTACCCAACAAGTAATTTATTTCTTATTGAAATTGTTAATATTGTTACTATGTTACTACAGACAACATGAAAAATATAAAGTATTAAATGATTCTATCATAGTCATGAAAGAAAAATGACTTAGTTATTATATATATATATATTGTTATCAAAGGCATGAGAGGTGCCCAGGAGAGGAGAGGCGCCCCTCTGTCGCCTCGACTGGAACGCTTGACTGGGCTTTAGAGAGGCAACACCTCAGGTCAGCGAGGAGAGACGAGAGGTGACGCAGGCGAGAGGCGACGGCTCATCAATGCAACGGTAAGTTTTTTTTTTTATTATTAAAAAAAAACCAATAAAACCCTACCACTTGCCTCACGCGAAAAAAGCAACAGTACCACTCTTCCTCACAATAGAAATAGACGACACCCTCTCTTCCTCACGACAGAACAAGTATCCCTTTCTCTCTCTCTTTCTCTCTCTCTCTCTCTCTCTCTCATCTTCTTCTTCTTTCCTCTCTTCGACTCTATTTTCTTGGCTCTCTCCCTCTCCCCTTCTTCTTCTTTCCTTAGTATAGCAGTAGTTGTTGTCCCCTTTTTTTTCCCCTCTCCTCCTCCTTCCCTCGTTGGGTATTATTAATTAGTTATTTATTTGTTGTTAATTTAATTATTTTACTTTTTATTCTTGTTAATTAATTGTTTAAATTTTATGGGTATTGTTAAATTGATTATTTTACTTGGTATTCTTATTTAATTAGCTGATTAATTAATTGGGGTATTGTTAATTTATTGGTAATTAGTTTAATTTTTACTTAAAAAAATTAAACTAATTTGATTAGTTTTACTTTTCGTCTAGTTAATTACACATTAGTTGTTAATTAATTGTTTATTTTATATGGGTATTATTAATTTATTGTTAATTTGATTATTTTACTTTCTGTTCCTGTTAATTAATTGTTTAATTTATATGAGCATTGTTCATTTGTTGTTAATTAATTTACCTTTTACTTGTTATTCTTGTTAATTAGTTTTAGTTTGATTAAATTTGCTTTTTTCTTATTAATTAGACATTAGTTATTAATTAGTTGTTTATTTTATATAGGTATTATTAATTTATTGTTAATTTGATTATTTTACTTTTTGTTCTTATTAATTAATAGTGTAATTTATATAGGCATTGTTAATTAGTTTACCTTTTACTTGTTATTCTTGTTAATTAGTTTTAGTTTGATTAATTTTGCTTTTTTTCTTGTTAATTAGACATTAGTTGTTAATTAGTTGTTTATTTTATATGGGTATTATTAATTTATTGTTAATTTGATTATTTTACTTTTTTTTATTGTTAATTAATTGTGTAATTTATATATGCATTGTTAATTAGTTTACTATACTTTTTACTTTTCATTCTTGTTAATTAGTTGTTTCATTTATATTGGGTATTGTTAATTTGTTGTTAATTTATTTAT
Source organism: Hevea brasiliensis (assembly GCF_030052815.1). Classification (NCBI taxonomy): domain Eukaryota; kingdom Viridiplantae; phylum Streptophyta; class Magnoliopsida; order Malpighiales; family Euphorbiaceae; genus Hevea; species Hevea brasiliensis. Next base: position 83,724,103 of record NC_079501.1, read on the forward strand.
TTTTTATTCTTTTTTTTTTTTGTTAGATTATAGATGGGTGATAAGGGTAATACATCTGGATCTTCGACTAGCAGTAGAAGAACGGTCCCAAGATGATCACATGTAATTCAAGTTAGTGAAATAATACCAATGATCTCCAATGCGTGTACTATATAAAAGTTTATAAATGGAAAGTTAATAGAATCAAGTAACACTTTGCTAGAGGTTACAAAAATGTAGTTCGGTGTTCAAAATGTCCAGAAGATGTAAGGAATTAAATGCAGGAATTCATTGCTAAAAAATAGAGCAAAAATTAATTAAGAATATGGAAAGACCACCTGAATTTGACGATGTTGAAGTACTGGGATTAGATGAAAATGAGGAAGAGGAAGAGTTTGATGCAAGAAATTGGTAGTGAAAAACGAAGGCAAATAATTAATATTGGTGGCACTAATACTAGTGCTTCAAAAAACCAAAAGTTCTACCACCACAAAGTAGTAGAGGGCTTATTGACAGTTATTTTTCCCCTAAACTGGCTGTTATAGGAAAAAATACGAGGCAAACTACTATTAATGAAAATAGTCCAGCTAAGAAGGAGTTAAGGGAGCGTGCTTGTGTTGCCATAGCACGATGGATGTATGATGTGGGAATAGCTTTTAATGTTGTGAATTATGATAGCTTTTGGGAAATGATTCGAGCAATTGGAAATTACGGGAGGAAAACGAAACCACCAAGTTTTCATGAGATTAGAGTTCGATTACTTACCAAGGAAGTGCATACCATAAATGATCTTCTTGAGTCCCATAAAGAAGAAAAGGAGAATCATAGATGTTCATTGATGTGTGAACCTTGATTAATTTCTTGGTTAATAGTCCAAAGGGAAGCATATTTATTAAATCAGTTGATGCAAGTGATGAATCAAAGACAGCGGTGTTGTTGGCTAATTTGATTGAGAAAGAATTGATGGAAATTGATCCTGAAAAAGTGGTTCAATTGGTTATAAATAATGCATTAAATAATGTTGCAGCAGGTAAAATTTTTATTTAATATTTTCTATTAATGAAAAAAAAATATCATTTTATTTTTATAATCAATGAAATAAATTATCTACTTGTTTATGACAGGGAGAATGTTGAAAGCAAATTTTCCTCATTTATACTGGACTCCATGTGCAGCCCATTGTATAGATTTGATATTGGAGAATATTTTTAAGATCCGTGTTCTCAAAGAAACATTCCGCAAAGCTGTTGAGCTTACAGGTTTCATATACGGCTCTTTAGGAGTTCTAAATATGTTGTGGAAGTTTACTAATGGAGTAGAATTACTAAGGCCAGTGCAAAATAGATTTGCTACTGCTTTTATTACACTGAGAAAGATTCATCTTCAGAAGGCCAATATTAGAAAAATGTTTACTTTGGAAAGCTGGACAACTAGTAAATGGGCTAAAGAGGTGAAAGGCAAAAAGCGTGAAATGACGGTTTTGAGTCTTGCCTTCTGGAATCATGTTGTTTATGCTCTTAAAGTTTCTGGTCCTCTTGTTCATGTACTTCAACTGATTGATAATGAAAAAAAAAACAGCCATGGGATATAGTTATGAAACTATGGATAGAGCTAAAAAAGCAATTGCCAACTCACTCAATGGAAATAAAGAGAAATACAAGAATATTTCTGAAATTATTAATGCGAGATGGTCATTTCAATTGCATCATCCTTTGCATGCTGCCGGATGCTTTCTGAATCCTAAATTTTTTTATCCAAATAAGATGAGAATTGAGTATGATGAAGAGGTGAATACAAGATTGCTTTCGTGCATTCATAAAATGGAAAAAGATTTAACAAAAGTTGACATGATTCTTGATGAAATTGAGAGATACAAGGCAGCTGTGGAGACCTTTGGTTTTCCTTCTGCTATTAGAGGAAGAACAACCAAATCTCCAGGTTATTAAATTAAATTCTTATTAATTTTTCATCTTGCTCATTTATTAAATTATATTATGAATTTAACAATCATTGGTTCTATATCTTAATAGCCACTTGGTGGAAAACATATGGTTCTTCAACTCAACCTACAAAAGTTTACTGTAAAGGTTCTAAGTCTCACATATAGTGTAAGTGGTTATGAGAGAAATTGGAGTGTATTTGAACATGTAAGTAATATATATATATTGTAGAAAGAGATGATTCTCCTTAATTTCAATTAATCTGTACATGTATATATATATACAATTGATTCCTATAATTGTGTTCTACTAATTAGGAAGAAATCCTAAATAAGAAATCCTAAATAGGAATACAGAATACAGAATATACAGAGAAATAATATAGTGATTGACTTTCCATAACACTCCCCCTCAAGTTGGAGCATAGATGTTAATCATGCCCAACTTGTTACAAATGCAGTCAATCCTAGCTCCATTCAGAGCTTTTGTGAAAATATCTCCTAGCTGCTATCCAGTTTTGATGTGTCCTGTTGAGATGATCTGTTGTTGAATCTTTTCACGAACAAAGTGACAATCAATCTCAATATGTTTGGTCCGCTCATGAAACACCGGATTAGAAGCAATATGGAGAGCAGCTTGATTATCACACCACAATTTCGCAGGCAGGGAGATCTTAAAACCTGTCTCATCTAGTAATTGAAGTATCCACATTACCTCACATACTGATTGTGCTATGGCTCTGTATTCGGATTCAACACTAGATCGAGAAACTACACTCTGCTTCTTGCTTCTCTAAGACACCAGATTTCCTCCAACAAAAACGCAATATCCAGTAGTTGACCTCCTGTCAACCTTAGATCCAACCCAGTCGGCATCTGAAAAACATTCAACATTCAAATGCCCATCATTACCATATAACAAACCTCTTCCTTGAGCGCCCTTCAGATAACTCAAGATTTATCCCAAGGCTTCGCAATGAGTAGCAGTTGGGGAAGACATAAACTGACTTACCACACTAATGGCATAAACAATGTCAGGATGAGTGACTGTAAGGTAGTTCAATTTTCTTACCAATCTCCTGTATCTCTCTGGATCCTCAAACAATTCACTATCCCCTGCTAACAGTTGTAAATTTGAAGTCATTGGTGCACTACAAGGCTTAGCATCTAATTTTCTTGTCTCTGTCAATAGATCGAGGACATATTTTCTTTGAGACAAGAAAATACCCTTCTTACTTCTCATAACTTCAATACCCAAGAAATACTTTAACAATCCCAAGTCTTTGGTCTGAAACTGGGTTTGGAGGAAAGTTTTAAGAGATGAAATACCTGCAGAGTCACTCCCAGTGATGACAATGTCATCCACATAGACTACCAGAAGAATTAGACCAGTCTCAGATTGCCTATAAAAAATTGAGTGGTCACACTTGCTCTTTTGCATACCAAATTCCTGTACTGCTTCACTGAATCTCCCAAATCAGGCCCTAGGACTTTGTTTCAAGCCATAAAGAGACTTCTGAAGCCTAGAACTCCCCCTGAGCAACAAATCCAGGTGGTTGCTCCATATACACCTCCTCCTAAAGATCACCATGAAGACAAGTATTCTTAATATCCAATTGGTGCAAGGGCCAATCATATGTAGCTACTAAAGAGATAAACAAGCGAACAGAAGTAAGTTTAGCTACAGGAGAAAAAGTGTCAGAGTAATCAACCCCATATGTCTGAGCATATCCTTTTGCTATAAGGCGAGGTTTTAACCTAGCCACAGAACCATTAGGATTTACCTTTACTGTAAATACCCATTTGCAACCAATAGCTTTCTTACCAATGGGCAAAGGCAATAGTTCCCATGTACCATTAGCATCTAAAGCCTCCACTTTCTCTTTCATAGCAGCACACCAGCCAGGATGAGACAGTGCCTCACCATCAGTATTAGGGATAGGAACAGATTCTAAATAAGTAACAAAACACCGAGAACAAGAAGACAATTGATTATAAGAAATAAAAGAAGAGATAGGGTAAGTACATGAACGTTTACCTTTACAAATAGCAATGAGTAAGTCTAGATCAGAATCATGATCAGTATGAGGTACAGGATCTCCCAACGAAGTAGCTGGTGGAGAATCTAAGTAAGGAATCTCCAATCTCCTGAAATAAACATGAACAACGGGAGGTCGAGTAGGTCTAGAGACAGAAGGAACAGGCTGTGGGAGAGGACTAGACATTAGTTGGATAGTATATATTAAGAGATCATCCTCCTCCCCCTGACTCTCATACACAGATGATTGAGAAAAGAATGGAGTGGACTCAAAAAATGTGACATCTGCAGAAACAAGATAACGATTAAGAGCATGAGAGAAACAACGGTACCCTTTTTGGGGCCAGGAGTACCCAAGGAAGACACATTTGAGAGACTTTGGATCCAATTTAGTAACCTGTGAACGAACATCACGCACAAAACAGGTACAACAAAAAATACAGGGTTCAACAGGAAACAAAGATTTTATAGAAAACAAAGCAGTATAAGAAATATTCCCATTAAGGACAAAAGACAGCATACAATTGATCAAAAAACATGCCGTAGAAACTGCATCCGCCCAAAAGTGTTTATGAACTTTCATCTGAAAAAGAAGAGCACGAGTTACCTCAAGAAGATGCCGATTTTTTCTTTCGGCCACGCCATTTTGGGATGGAGTATCCACACAGGAAGACTGATGAAGAATGTCATTTTGTGTCATATAAGACTAAAATTATGCTGAAAAGTATTCTTTGGCATTGTCACTTCTTAATATGCGCACAGAAATATTAAATTGAGTTTTGATTTCATTACAAAAGGCACAAAAGATAACACGAGAGTAATCATCAACAAAAGTAACAAAATAACGAAATCTAGTTTTAGAAGTAACAGAACAAGGACCCAAAACATCAGAATGAACTAACTCAAAAGGGGATGAAGCCCGTTTATTGACTCTAGACACAGAAGGAAACGATGATATTTTGCAAACTGACATGACTCACATTCTAGTACTGATAAAGACTGAAACTGAGGACACAGCTTCTTCATGGTAGACAAAAAGGATGGCCCAATCTACAATGAGCTTCAAGAGGTGTTAAGGTACTGGAGCAAACAAGCGACCGCGGTATATGATTTTTCAGAATGTAGAGACCACTTGACTCACATCCTCTACCAATAATTTGCTTCGTCGTAAGATCCTAAAACAAACACTGGTCAGGAAAAAAGGAAACAGAACAATTTAAGGTACGAGTAAGTTTACTAACAGAAAGTAGATTAAAAGAGAATTTTGGTAGACACAAAATAGATGACAAAGAAATTGACGAAATCGGATTCGCAGTTCCAGAACCCATGACATAAAAAGTAGAACCATCAGGTAAAGTAACAGTAGAGGAAGTGAGAATAGATTGAAAAGCAGATAGAAGACTAGAATTACCTGTCATGTGATCTATCGCACTAGAATCAATAACCCATTTGGATGAGGAAGACACAAGGCATATAGTGGATTTACCTGACTCAACGATCGCAGTGACAGGGGAACTGGTAGGCTTTAGAGATGCCTGATACTGGGAAAACTGTGCAAAATCCTCTGCAGATACTAAAACAGTTTTCTTAGAGGAAGATACTGTAGAATCCTCTGCAGCCATATTTGCCATATGTGATCGCTGATTTTTCCTCTGAAGTTGTGGACAATTATATTTTGTATGGCCAGGTTCATGGTAATAATAAAAAATGACTCCTCTTGAGTCCTGATTAGAACTAGCCTCTCCGTTACGCTGATTACTTCTATTGCCTGTAATTTCTCTACTTCCTCTTCTATTACCCTGTTGTCCATTTGGATTACGGCTAATAAGAGTACTACTGGCAGGTTGTGAAGATTGGGTACTCTCTGTACGAAAGACCCGTGTGAACATTTCATGCAAAGAAGAAATCTCAGAACTGGAGAGAATCTGAGATTTAGCAGTCTCATACTCTGAAGTAAGGCCTGCAAGAAAACTCATAGCTGCCAGTTGCTCCCATTGGGCTTGCTAAACTTTCACATCAGGACTAAAAGGCAATAATACATCAAGTTTCTCATATACCCGTTTAAAATCCATAAAATAAGCCGTGAGAGACTTATCCTCTTTCTCATCATGGTAGAATGTCTTACAAACATCATAAATACAGGAGATATTCTCTTTATCAGAATACATAAAATCTAAGTAATCTATCAATTCCTTAACAAATTCACAGTGATTAATTAAACTAGTTACCTCACTGTGAATCGAGTTCCGAAGCTGCAAAAACAGTCGAGCATCCTCCCTTAGCCAAGTTTGTCGTGTATCATCAGTAGGTGGATCTTTAGTAAGGTGATCATCCTTATCAATGCTACGCAAATAGACCCTAACAGTCTTACTCCACTCCAGGTAATTCGAACCATTAAGTTTGTATTCCGTGATCTTAGTCATCACCGGAATCACATCAGAAATAACATTCTTATTGTCTGTCATTTGTTGAGACAAAGAAAACTAACCGAAACGCTAATCCAAAGTGCTTACAGCAGCAAAATAACCCAAAATCACAAATCAAGCAAATACCGAAATAGGATCTGAGAGCCAAACCTCAAAAATCCTTTAATGGTGTATTGGATCAGGCAACAAAACGCAGTGGTGGAATGAGGGGGTTGAGGCGACGCCGGCGATGTTGATCGGAGTCGAAACGGCCGATCGGCGGCCAAGGTCTCTCCTGAGCTGAGTGGTAAGAACAAATAGTCACCCTAGATAGATGACCTGCTCTGATACCATGTAGAAAAAGATGATTCTCCTTAATTTCAATTGTCGACACCATATTTTGGCCGATCACCGAGGTCAATCGACTTTAAAAATCGACTCTCAGCCGACATCCTTCAATCACAAATGACTCGATTGTGAAATAAACCGATCCCACACTTAGTTGATTGTTTTCCGATCTCTTATCAAAGAGGATCAAACCAATATAAGGTCTCCGTACCATCCAGTCTCGCTTTCGATCTCCTCTTTGCAGATATTGTGAAAAGTCATTTAGCTAATGCTACAATCGGGTGCCTTACTTGTAAGTCCAGATATTCCTTAAAATAAAATTAAGATTTCAGTCCGATTTAATGGTGATTCCGATCTTAATTCGAATCAAGTTTTTCCAATTTTAATGTTCTAAAGTTCTACCCGGTGTTTGGTCTTGGCTTAGGCCGATCTCATGCTTATAATGTTTTTCCGACCTCTTATACTTAGGTTAATAGTTGCTTTTAAGTTTGATGCTCTAATACGTTCAAACAATCAAGTACTCATACAATTGGAACGCTTTCCGATCTCATCAAGAAATTGAACAAAAGAGAGGACTTCACTTCAGTTCAAATAAAATTTACAAGTCATTCGACTGGAGGGTCTCCCCCAGCCTGTTCTCTAAGTACATCATCATTTCTCTCATCCTCTCTCTCTCTCTCCGGATCCTTCATCGCTCTCACTTTTCTGGAGACCTCCCTCTTTCGCTTACGGCTCTCCTTAGAAGTATCACCGCCCGCCATACCTGCACAAAGAAGAAGTCAGTGAGTTTGCTAAGATTCAGAGACCAGAGATATGGGTAGTACCAGGGCCGAAGTCAGAGAGCTGAAACTCGTATTCTTCGTCAGTGATCAGCCGCATCATCCAATACTTCAGTTCAGCCATCACCGCATCCAAGCAAGAAAATTTTTGGATGGACGCTTGAGACTTTAACTCTTTCACTACGGCGCCTTCGTCTTTATTTAAGACGATCTTTTTCGGGATCGAAGCGACCAGGTGTTGCCAACTCCATGGGATGCCCTCAAAGCCGTTCCGAATCTTGCTCCTCAAAATGAAGAACCGGTTCTTCCAATTCTTCAATGAAGAAAGGAGATCGGTAAAGAGAGAACAATTGGACTTGGCTTGGAAAAACCAGAACTCATCATCCTTCCTTCGAGCGAGTCTATGTAGCTCGGCAAAGACTTTGGCCGTGGATTCCAGTGCCTTAGCTCGGTAGAGGCACCGGAAAGCTATTAGAGTCCGCCAGGAGTTCGGATGCACTTGGGCTACCGAGACATGGTGGAACTTTAGGACGGCCCTGTAAAATTCGTCCAAAGGGAAGCGGAGCCCAGCCTTCAGCTGTTCTTCATACACCATGATGAGATCGTTCTCATCAAAGAAGTGATCGGCCCGATGATCGCCATGGCATTTGATCAGTTCAAAGGAGTCGATCTGCAGATTGTACTCCTGGCTTATAGACTGAAGATCGGTCTCCCTCAAGACTGAAGGCAGCTCATCAATTGGCAAGTTGTCTCTCCTCAAAGATGCCCCTCGCCTCGGTCTGGCAGCCGGACCAGTTACCAGAACGAGAGCCATGCTAGTTTGACCACCCGATCTAATTACGTCGCCCTCTTCCGAGGTCCATGAAACGTGGACAGAAGGCGAGCTTGCAGCTCTCTAACCCTCGGTGCCGCTCATTTTCAAAGAAACAAAAAGTTTAACTAAAAAAAAAATCAAAAACCTTACCGGAGTATGATCGGTGCCGAGAAACTTGAGAAAACGAGAGTATTAGAGAAAAGGTAGGAGTGGTGCCAATTGAAAATAAGTTGAGAGAAGGGAGATTGAGGTGGTTTAATCATGTGAAGCGTAGACATATGGAGGCTCCAGTTAGACAAGTAGAGCACATTAGGTTAGAGGATAGAAAGAAAAAAAGGGGTAGACCTAAATTGACTTGGAGGAGAGTAGTACAACATGACCTAGAAGCATTACACATTTCTGAGGATTTAACTCAAAATCGTTCAGAGTAGAGAAAGCAAATCCATATAGCCGACCCCAAATTTTTGGGATAAAGGCTTAGTTGAATTGAGTTGAGTTGAGTTGAGTTGAGTTGCAAATATATGTAATTTTATAATAGGTAATATTTTTAATTAAAACATACATGTACAAGAGTCCAAATAATTAGTAATTTATATCCTTCAATTTTTTGATATGGTATCTTTGTATTTAAAAATACATAATGAATTTTTATTTAAAACAATGCAATTTAATTTTTCTTAATCTCCAATAATACAACTTAATCAATTTTTTTTTTTAAAACGTAATTTTGGCTGGCTTGAAACCAAACCAAACCTAATTCTAGCTCAGACCAGGTTGAACCAGCAGTTGGGAATAGGGACCCAGTGGTTTGGTTAAGGTCCTTGCCAGCTACAGTCCAAAACAGGGGTGACCAGAATTTGGCTTGAACAGAATAAACAGACCAAACCGATCTAATTCAGAAGTTCAGTTCAGTTTTTGGTTTGAGCCGAACAAACTAACCTCACATTGCCTCTTGCTCGCAGCCCTTTGTGGCTTGCATTGCTACCTCATCTGTCAAACCCGAGCCCTACCTTCAGCCAGGGCAGTCCTCCAATGCAGCGAGCCAGCGACGTTGATTGTATCATGAATTACAAATCTAATTTTGTCATTATTTTTCAATTCAATATCTGCTATGTTGAAATTTCTTCTTGTTCTTAAAATTGTGAATTTGAGAATATAGTAATAAATCTGCTTCTTCCATTTCGGAAATGTGTATGTGATTTTGAATGTGAAATTATCAATTATGAATCTAAACTATGAATTGTTCTTGAAACTATGAACTGTGAATCTAAACCAAATTACCGAAATTATTCGGTTCGGTTTTAACTTGTCTAATAATTCAGTTTTCAGTTTTTTCAATTCGATTCAAAATCAAATTGACCGTTTACTTGCCCCTAGCCCTAAATTGGACAGTGGCCAAGTCTACTTGGTGGTCTTGGTGAAACCCATTAGGGCTGCTAACTAAGAGACAATGATTGGGTCAGCCGAAAACAACTGATCAAGCATTTGAAAATACTTTGAAATTCCAAATGAAAGATCTAAGATTTATAAAACAAACCTCACAAATGCCATAGGGTTCTAACAACCTCTGCAGTGCAACCATCTTGTCCAAATCTCCAGTAAGCTGAAAGGCATTCATAGCAAATTAATCACCTTGGGTTGGAAAATGATAGAAGAATGCAATGAAGTTGGGACTTAAACATAACAAAACATCCTCCCACAACCATGGCAGTTGAAAAGAAGCAGAGGCAACAAATGAAGCAGTCATAATCAGTGTTTTAAAAACCAGATTGGACCAATTGAACCAGAAATCGATCCAACTAACTCTTCAATCCAGTCCAATTCAGTCTTTTATTTTGAGATTTTCACCTTAAAATTGCTAAAAATTGACTTTCAGAATTTTTTAAAATATTTTTTACCCCTTCAAGCCAGTCAACGAACCAATCGAGTTCTAAAACAATATCATAACAACCAGGTATAGCATCTTGTCAGCTACCATCAAAAACAAAAATATGTGAAGGTTACCCACCTCAAGGGTTATTGTGTGGTCAGATACATCAACTGCTTTTGCCCTAAAAATGCTAGCAATGTCAAGGACATCTCGTCTAGCAGCAGCATTCACAGCAATCTTTATCAACATCAATTCCCGTTCAGCAAATGGCAAGTGAGTAAGATCCTGAACCTGAAACATCCACTGCAAGTTACACACTTGACCACTTAACATAAATATTAACAAATGCAGAAACATTTGTATTGAATCCATTATGTGCTCCCAACATCTGAAGAAAATAAACCATTTGATTGAACAATGTGATTCAGAAACAAAGCATGTAAGGAAAAAAGGTTCAAGACAGCATTTCAATCATGTTTTCTGGTTGAATAGTAAAAGAATTTGACATTGTGATTGTTAATACAGGGTTTTTCTTTCACAGGCTTTTCATTCTTTAGTCATAGATGGCAGCATTATCCAAACAAGAGAATTTAATATCAATTAGAATATGCCAAAGAATTGATGAAATCTATCAACATTATATAATTGTCTAACATGATACATCATTCTTATTAGTGGGTTTTTCCCACCTCATGAAGGTCTATCAGCTTATAAAGTTGCTGCACCAACTTGCTTATTGATTCATCTGTTCCAGGAACAACAGTTGTTATTCGAGAAAGGCCCTCAGTTTCTCCATGCCCAACGGCCAAACTCTGATGCAAATGAAAATAGCACAGCAGATGAGCTTTTCTTTTTTATTATTGGTGGAGTTGAGAGAGAGAGAGAGAGACAGGAGAGAAGCACCAAACATACCTGAATGTTATAGCCTCTTCGAGCAAATACTCCTGTAACAATGTTAAGAACTCCAGGAGAGTCGGTCACCAGCATGGAGAGAGTGTGAGATCGAAGTCCAGTTGTCTGAAATATTTAGCCAAGTGAATACATACACCATATTAAACTAATGTAAATGGAAGTACTAATTCTCCAGCCCCATCAAGCCCAATGTCATACAGGATTAAATTTCATAAAGAGTAAAAACGTTTGTGCAGTTGAACATACCAACAGTCAGCATAAATATGCAAACCATAAAATAAATAAATAAATAAATCTGTAGGATTTGGCATCCCATTACTCCACTGTCTTCAACATTTGATCACTGGTTGCCCCACTGTCCCTTTTACTCAGAATTAAAAAGCCTTAAAATAAAAAGAGTAGTGTCCAACCAAGATCCATACAGAAATAAGCACTCTTACATCATCTTCATCGAGAACACCCCAATGAGCATCAAGAACTTGAGTGCCTGTAAAGCTATCAGATGGTTCCACTGGATAAACATCCCCCTGGATTAACAGGGAAGAAAAGAAAAAGGTATAAATACATAATTTATTAATACAGTCATAACAATCAAGTAAATATGTAAATGAATGTAGAAAATGCATTTACCCATAAAATAGACCAAAGATTATAATGAAATTGATATTGAGATGCACCTCCAATTATAGTTCTTAATTGAACATAAAATATAAAAAGTATATAAGCCATAACAATAGCACAAGGAAACAACATTCAGCAGAAACACAATATATCTTTGAGAAGACATAATTGTAGGACTCAATTAATGAACAAACCCTTGGTTACATTGGCGAATGGTAAGCAATAAGCCAATAAGCACATAAGACCAAAAAGTAGATAAACATCCAACCAACTTGTGAATCACGTTTAAACTCATTTCAAACAACTAAATAACTAAGATATTAAAGTATAGTAAGTATTGTATTGTAATGAAACCAACTTAGAGAAAGCAATTATTTCCATCCCACACAATTGGGCTTTATCAACCCCACCGAGGGGTGGATTTAGGTTGCCCTGTCATAAAAATCTTTTGCTTATAGATATATGTAAAACTTGTTTATCTTTGATGATATACCATTTATTTATTGGTGTTATTGTTTAATTCAACATTTATTACTTAGTGTTGTTCTTTCTTCATTAAATATTAACTAATAATTTCAAAATTTAACATCTATGCATAAAGGACTTAATGATAATACATAAAATATGATTTTAATAATTTATAAATTATAAAAATAAAATGGAGATGCCTACCCTTGCCTCCTGCTGCATTCTTTATCTCCCCACCCCAATTTCCTACTAACGCAAGGATGAGAATTACAAAATCTATTCTACCCCACTAATTGCCATTCCAAAGATTAGCATAATAATGCAAAATGTAAAGTCAAATATTGAAAACCCTTGCTTCTGTAAAGGGCTGCTACAGTTTATGCCAAAAAAAAAAAAAAAGCTAAATGCTAACATCATACACAATGTTGCTCATTCTCATATAAAAGTGAATATAACATGCACAATCATCTAAAAAAACCAGAGCTCATAGCTTAAGAAGTGCATACCCCTGCAGATGTTTCTTCGCCTATGACTGCTCTGCTTTTAGACCCCAAAAGAGCATCATTAGGCCTTATTTCTCCAAGATCAGGATATGAAGCAGCTGAAAATCGCCAAAAGGGAGCACATGCACCCATTTTTTCCCTTCGCAATGCAATCTATTAAAGCCAATAGGTTCAGAAATTAGCACCAAACCTGTATGTAGACAAAAACCAACATGACTACAACTAATGAAAAGAAAAACTAAAAGATGACCTTTCCAGTTCTTGCAATTTCTTTGATTCCAAACTTGCTTAGGTTTCTCTGAACAGCAACCATCTTCCCAGGATCTCCAGTTACCTAAACCAATCACATGATAAGTAACTTGTTCTTTAGGAATTTATACATTTGACACTGAATTGAATTACAGAACATAAATGACTTTCAGTCAACAAAAACACACTAGTGTTTTTCTAATGTTAACAAGAATATAGCATGAATCTATTTCTCATATATTGTCCCAAATCAGGCCAATGTTAGCAACTTGATCACCCTCCCATACATTCAAGAATGCTTTTCATATATATTACAGAGTTATTAGATTCCCAAAATATTCTCACGGGATCTTCATGCACTTGCAACCAATGCAATAAATGACTAATTGATCCTAGCATGTGCAGCCTACAAAATAAAGCTTGCATTTCCTACTGAAATAGGACTGGAAATGGGGAAGCTCCCATTATAGATTATTCCAAACCATTAAACACATCACATATTATACCAAAGTTCCCATTAATTTAGAAACTGAAACAAAAAAAAATACATACCAACAGATAGCATAATGAAATAATCAAGTTATAAATTGATAGAAACACGGAAATATTTTACAGAGTGAAGTTAACAAGAAAATGCAATCAAGTTTTTGGTTCAGTAAATGTAGAACATTAGTAATTTCCATAGCAATGTTGACTAAAAAAAATAAAGCATATAAAAATTTGAAAGCAACAAACAATATTATCTTTCATAGCCCAAACCACTTGCAATTAAGATAAACTATTGTATCTACATAAGTAAATTTGTATATTCATATGCACATTTCATTTGTTTGCATATGCATTTTAAAAGTTTGTAACTTTCTGCAAACAAGGAATTCTCCATTCCTATCACTTGTCTAAATGACTTAAGCAAGACATTAAACCTTAATGGTTCAGTTTTATCTGCTTAATTTTTTCATGGCCCAGATTAAAGTTAAAAAATCTTCACCTCAATTGTTAAAGAGTGCTCTGAGATATCCACAATTTTTGCTCTGAAAATGTCCACCAACCACATGATCTGAAGATTAAGTCAAGAAACAATATGTAACCAGAGTTAGTATATGACTCATTTTGGACTCAAGTAGGATATTGATACTCAACGACCAAAGCATTACCTCAGGACGGTAATTACGGTCTGCATTCACTTTTATAAGCATTAGCTCACGTTCTACCTGTGGCTCACTGGAGAGATCTTCAACCTGGTTATCAGATTCAAAAGTAAGAAATTGAGGAATTTGAACTTATGGAATGGATTCGCACAAAAGGCTAAAATAAGGGAAGCAAAATGAAAATCCAACAAGAATCCTTTTGATATATCTTCATGCTACCCATTTTTTACACATCAAAGTAGAATCTTAGAATTGGATATTTATGATTATGCAGTTGACTCGTGCAAAACAATTAAAAGAATACTAAATAGTAAATACTGAAAAATTGTAAATAAATGAAGAAAAGAATCCTTATTAAAATGGTATGAAACCACATCATGAATGAAAGACAAAATTTTTGGAATTGAGAGTTCAGGATATATAGCAACCTTCAAAACATTGACTAGTTTCTGAAGTTGCTCTACAACTTGTTGCAGCACCCTTTCAGTTCCAGAGACGACTATGGTGAAGAGTGCCTTGTCCTTGTTCAGACCAACAGCAAGGGACTCAATGTTATACCCCCTCCTCGCAAAAACCCCAGCAATCCGATTAATCATCCCACTTTCATCCCCCACAAACACGGAGATTGTATGCCTCCTCACCCTGAAGTTGTTAGAAAGCACATAAAAATAACCATATCAAAGACAACACTATTCATCTCTTGTAAAAATGAGTCCAAAAAAAAAGGATACAGTAAATGGGAATTTTTATGTATCACAAAAAACTTCGGTTTAGATTATTTTAGCTGATGTTATCACTAAAATTGATTTAATCAGTCTTCAATTTGAAATTCTTGTTTGATTAATGAACACAAAATTAATCATTTCACAAGCTTTTGAGACAAAATGTAAAAATCATATACTCTTCAAATAATCGAATTAAAATCAGCCAGCCCATTATAGCTTAAGAAGTTGAATCAATCACTTGGAATCTTGATAGGAGACAAATTCAAATATCCAAATAAAAGAAACCAAACAAATCAAAGACAGCTAATAAACGAAAAATTAGCATGACCCAGATGAAGAACAAAGCATATGTGATTTTAGACGTGTAGACGAAAAAAATTTTTAAAAAAAATCTTTCTACAGATACAAACAGAAATTCACATACTTTGAAATGGACATTGAAGGAGCAGGGCCATTAGCGGAGAAAGCCGTGTTAGAGATGTTGCTATGATTATCAGCGGACGTAGCAGATACTGCGAGTTTCCTTTGAGGCTGATAGTCGTCAGAGGTGGATTTTAAGAATGTTAAATATGCAGGTTTTGTACTTGAGAATCCAACGCGAAGAGAAGAGTTCCAAGCAGAAGACCGAGAAGGAGAAAGGTTTAGGGGGTGAATCGTTATGGAACATGCTGGAGATACGACCGCCATGACAGAGAAGAATACTGAGCTCGAGAAATGAAGGAGAGAAGAAGATGCAAAAAAGGCTTTCTCGCATTTAGCTCTCGTTGGTGACGTGTGATTTGCAATTATCCAATTAATGAAATATAAAAGAAGGCTGCCTTGGCTATACAGTTCTGCAAATGCTCCACCCGTCAATATTCCACGTTTACAAATACACTTCACCAACTAAGCCAAAGCCTCCTCTCTTCTTTGTTTGATTGTTTGATAATTTATAATATAAAAATGTTAGCTAGCACTTATATTAAATGAAAATTATTTATTAATATTTATATAAATCTTTCTTATTTAAATTTATTTATTATAAAATATATAAAATATATATAATAAAACTCATTTATTAAATCTCTAAGTCTAAATACTTGTATCTTAAATTTAGATTGAGTCATACATATATATATATATATATATATATATATATATATATATATTATCCTAACACTATTCTTCAAGCTAGAGCGAATGTATTATATACTCTTAGCTTATTATGGATATAATTAATCTTAGACTTTCAGAATGATTTAGTAAGAACATTTACCGATTCATCATCTGATTTTACAAAACTAACTAGTAGCAATATATCTTGGCTCAATCTTTTGCCTAATAAAGTTATAATTAATTTCTGTGTGCTTCGTCATCTCACTTAACATGAGATTCGAAGCAATATGCAATACTGCTTGCTTGTCACAAATAAGTTTTATTTGTCTATCACCTCCATATTTTAACTCCTCAAGAAATTGCTTCAACTATATAAGTTCACAAGTGGCCAAAGTTATGGCTCATACTCTATTTCTGCACTTGACTTGTAATGATCTAAATTCGGATCGTTACCAATACTAAAGTACTGTAGTAAGCATGATCTTGACTTTTTCTTTAACTCTTTTATAATATGTCTTTATAAATAATTACGGTGAGATCCACTGGTAAACTATTCATAAAATAGTATTTTATTTATCATTCCCCTATTTACCATCAGATTCCACTTTCATTTCATAGAGTTCATCTCATAGGACTTGGGCAAGGCTTATCATCACATTCATTTACATTCTTTCTTTTAAACTGGATTATGTGTAAATGGGTTTTTTTATTCTCTTTGCCTTCATTGGCCACTTTGAGAATAATATTCTTTCTCATAATATCATAAATCTCTTTAATATAATTTTATTACAAAAATACAGTTGTAAGCATAATACCAAAATTATACATGTCCTAAAATAGCTCCACAAAATGGTACAAAGTACATATATTCTTTCTCATAATATCATAAATCTCTTTAATATAATTTTATTACAAAAATATAGTTGTAAGCATAATACCAAAATTATACATGTCCTAAAATAGCTCCACAAAATGGTACAAAGTACATAAGCTTAGCTACACCAAACCTTGGGGCTTAATTATTAAAAATATGCTAATTGATGTCCTTACTCGTGTCATTGAAGGGGATAAACAAAAGAAAATGAGTAAGTATATAAATATAGTGAGTAAAGAATTATAGGGGAAAGGAAAATACATTAACAAAATACATTTGAAGCACATGAATGCATCATGCACATGAATGCTTCATGCACATAAATGCTTTCACAACACAAATAATTCCACAATAAGATAGTTATATCACCAAAGGTTCTCCCATCCCTTTACTTTCATAATATATCATTTGTCCAATATGTTCAATCCATCATAGGAGCTTCTGGAGACTTTCTCTTAACATATCACATGATCAAACAATGGGACTGAAGACACGGAATTGCCTTACCCGATTGCTCTGGATGCTAGAGGCACATAACTACCTTACCTAGACATCCCTTTCCTTTCTTTCATATGTGAGCTCATAAAGCATGCATTATAAAGCATTCATGCTTTTTCCTTTACTTTTCCTTTATATTTCCCGTTGAGAACCATTAAGTCATCCATAGCCACCATAAATAGCACAAATATATAATATGCAACATCGTCGTGAATAAAATATTGTAAAACTATATATGCAAATCCTATATGCAATAAATCTAATTAAAATAGTTAAATGATGTTAGTAGTATGCCCTAGAGCATATCATTCAGTATGTATCTTATACATATTTTTATTAATAAAAGGCATTTCCACTTTTCCGTTTACATAATATATTTATGTGTAATAGAAAAGGTCCATTGATATTTTGTTAGAAATATTATTCTTAAGTTGTTAAGAATATGAGTGACAATATTTCTAGCACAAAGTATCATAAATGGGTTCACAATCGAGGATACTTCATAATAAGGACATGACTTATCCAGAAAGATTGTATTCATGTTTGTTCCCAAGTTATTTATATGAGATATAAGTAAGATGGAATGGTGAGTCTCATGCCATATAACAAACATGATAGGCACTTATAAATGATAAGTAGGTCGAACCAGTGACATTTATGACAAGCACATGGAGTTTACTCTTGTCAATGTTTTGTCATAAATCATATCAGTGCATATAATCTTTAGACCTGAGATAGCACCGTTATCTTGTATATAGGTAGTTTGAGTTTGATACTGCTTTCATACTTATACTATGTATGGGTATATGGGCATGTGTTGGCTCCTACTAGTTATATATGGAGGTAGGTGTTGATCAAGATGAAATCTGTTCCTCTAAGTGAATAGAGATAAAATACTATGTTCATTTAATTGTTCTTGATGTTTCAAGTTCCTGACCAGGACAGATAGATTTATTTAGAAAAGAGCTGCACTACATTGATGAGCTAAAATTCGAGTGTTCAGTGTCACTTCTCCAGGGGGATGCACATGATTGGTGGAAAATCATCCCCCATAGTCTGGTGGAACCTCCAGTGCTAACTTGGGATGACTTCCTTCGAGAGTTCAGACAAAAATACGTCTCAGATACTTATGTGGACATGAAGCTGCAGGAGTTTCTAAGTCTAAAATAGGGTAGTAAAACAGTGGCGGAATATGAAAGGGAGTTCTCCCGCCTGAGCCATTATGTCGGGAACTTACTTGCTACAAGCAGAGAGAGATGTAAAAGGTTCGAGACTGGCTTGAAGTCTAGTTTGAGGATGCAAGTGGTCAGATTCTGACATGATAACTTCTCTGAACTCATCTCCCAAGTGCTTAAACTAGAAAGAATTAAAGCAGAAGGGGCACCAGTGAAAGAGAAAATAGAGAAGACTGAAAAAGAAAAAGGTGGAAAGTCAGTGGATCAGAGTTTCAGTGACCATACTGGAAAGAGAAAGAGCTTTGGGGGATAAAGCCATGATAAAAACTCTAGAAGGGGAAGATTCTCGGGACAGAGACCCCCTCGATCTAGTCAGCAGACAACCAGAAGTTCTCACCCTCCCTGTCCTTGTGAGACATGTGGCAAAACCCATGGTGGGATTTGTTACTGGGCTTCGGGAGCTTGTTTTAGTTGCAGGGGTATGGGGCATTTCGCTAAAGACTGTACTAATGCCCATAGAATTGGGCCACCTCCTACTACTGCAGAAGGGTCTGTATAGAGTTCTGCCACTATAGGTTCACAACCAACTAGCAGAAGCAGAGGCAGAGGTAGGGGCAGCACTTCAGGCAGTCAGGGTACAGTAAATCAATCAAAACAAGGTAGTGCTCCCGCTAGGGTCTACATAATGAGACAGTGAGAAGAGGCCGAGACTTCTGACATTGTGGCTGGTACATTCTCTATCTCTGATCAAGATGTATTTGTATTATTTGATTCAGGTTCTACCCACTCCTTTGTTAGTGCTAGCATCATTGGTTCTCTTGCTGTTCCTTGTGTAAAAATGGATTTTAAGGTGCTAGTAACTAGTCCACTAGGACAAGAGGTCAGGGTCAATAGAATGCATAGGGATTGTCCTTTGGTGATCCAAGGACATACTTTTCTATCTGATTTGATTGAAATGCCCTTCAGAGATTATGATATCATTTTGGGCATGGATTGATTAGCCAGGCATCATGCGATGATTGATTGTAGACTGAAGACAGTCACTTTTGGTCTCCCTCAGTATAATGATGTGGTAATATATGGGATGAGGCAGCTATTGCCATCTAACATAATTTCAGCTGCACTAGCCATAAAGATGATCATAAAGAGGTGTGAAGCATACTTGGCCCATGTGTAGACACCCAAGTGGGGAGTTCAGCATTGAGGGACATCCCTACAGTATGTGACTTTCTGGATGTGTTTCCTAATGAGTTGCCAAGATTACCTCCAGAAAGAGAGGTGCAGTTTGAGATTGATGTTATGCCTGGTGTGGACCCAATCTCCATTATACCTTACAGAATGGCACCAACTGAATTGAAAGAGTTGAAGGTGCAGTTACAAGAGTTGCTAGACAAGGGCTTTATTCGCCTTGGTGTATCACCTTGGGGAATGCCAGTGTTGTTTGTTAAGAAGAAAGATGGCACTCTCCGTTTGTGTATTGACTACGAGCAGTTGAATAAGGTGACAATAAAGAATAGATATCCATTGCCCCACATTGATGACCTGTTTGATCAACTTAAGGGTGTAGCTGTGTTCTACAAAATTGACTTAAGATCAGGCTATTATCAGCTAAAGGTGCAAGAGCAAAGTATCCAAAAAACTGCTTTTAGAACTCGATATGGCCATTATGAGTTATTGGTTATGCCATTCGGGTTAACTAATGCTCCTGCTACATTCATGGACCTGATGAACACTATCTTCAGGCTATACTTAGATCAGTTTGTGGTGGTATTCATTAATGACATATTAGTCTATTCTAAGAGTGTAGAGGAGCATTATAAACATATGCGGATTGTGCTACAGACTTTAAGGGAGAAACAGCTATACGCCAAATTATCGAAATATGAATTTTAGCTGAAAGAAATTACTTTCTTGGGGCACATAGTATCGGCAAAGAGCATTAAGGTAGATCCCAGCAAGATAGAAGCTATCCTTAATTGGAAGCCACCCAGAAATGTTACAGAAATCCGTAGTTTTCTAGGTTTAGCTAGATACTATCGTCAATTTGTAAAGGGATTTTCTATGTTGACTTCTCCACTGACCAAGATGCTTTGAAAAGATGTGAAATTTCAGTGGAGAGATAAATGCCAGTAGAGTTTTAATGAGTTGAAGAGATGTTTGACTGAAGCTCCAGTCTTGACTTTGTCTACACCGGGTAAAGAATATACAGTATATAGCGATGCTTCTCACAATGGGTTAGACTATGTATAAACGATAAAGAATAAAAAAGAAAAGAGAAAGATAGTAAGTGATAGTTGAGAAACCGGTAAAAATGGGTGAAAGTGACTTTTACTTTATTAAAATTAAAGTAAAGGATATTTTAGTGAAATTAAAATTGAGGGATAAAAATAAACTAAGTCTCAAAACTGAAGGATGGTGAATAGAAATTACCCTCTAACTTTACAAGTAATACAATATATTATATATTATTTAACAAGAAAAAATTGATGTTAGCGAGAAGGAAAAAAATTTATATGAAAACAAAAGAGACAACGTAAAAAGATTTGATCTTTAAAAGAATTATAATCCTATTAAAATACATAACTACTACAAGGGGTATGAAATTAGTTGATCAAAATTTAATTTTACTATCAATTGGAAATCGATGAATTTAATTTGTTTAATTGCTCTTAGAATTGTTTAGAGAAACAAATCCTTCTAGTTTAGTCCATCTTTGAGTTTTTCTTTTAAATTATTTTTTAATTTTCTATAATATTTATAGAATCATGTAACTTTAATCTTAGGAAAGTTTAGTTTCATTTAATATTGTTTCGTCTACTGTGTAGAGAAATTTTTTCTTTTATACATATATATACATTGAGAAGAGGGAATAATGATATGAAAAAAAATATTTATAGAAATTTAGTATTGCGAAAATGAAGAGCAAACTTTAATTGGTTGTTGAAAATCAATATATATTAAGTAAAATAAAAATATTTTAAAATTTTAAAAATAAAGAATAAAAAAGATATGATAAGATTATAAATTAATAAAAAAATTTAAATAATTAGTAACCTAATTTATAAATAGATTTCTATTTATATATAATATTTTAAAAAAATTCATATCCTCTTATATTAATTGGCAAATTCCTTTATATTTTAGATTCCATTTAGGATTTAAAAATTATTTAAAAAAATATTATATTATTAATATTTTTTCAAATAAAATATAAATTTATCACTAATTTCAATATTATCACTACACTTTGATTTATATTAACAAATAATTCCTTTATTTTTATAATAAAATAATTATTTCTAAATTTTAATATAATTTTAATTATATTACTGATAAGATAACCCAATAGGTTTTTTTAGTATAATTATTCGAGTAAATGAGGTTAGATAAAGACTAATATGTTATTAAACAATAGATATGATCATTATCACTAAAACAATAACAATAACTATTATTTTATACTTATAATTAATTTAAGTTCTAATATTATTTATATATATATATATATATATATATATATATATATATATACACACACACACACATGGGTTGCACGTGCGTCTTTTTTTTAATATATTTTTAAATTATAATTTTTTATTTAAAAAATTATTTTTAATTTATTCAAGTTTATGATTTAATTGTAAAGATAATAAATAACAATAATATTTAAATAATTAATTACAAATCAACTTAAAATAGAAATATCACACCAAAAACTATATGTTAATAAATCATATTCATAGTTTATAAAAAAATATAAAAATAATATATAATACTTTCTTTTGAAACAAATAAAATATAATACTTAAAAAAAAACTCTATTAAATTTAGGACCTCAACAAATAAAACAAGCAAAATTATATAAATATAGCGAGAGAGAGAGAATTTAAGAAATATACCATGTAATTTATTGTCATATTGTCTTTGTATCAATTAACATAATGCTAACGTGGTAATTTTTTTTTTTCAATTAGTATTATTGTCATGTTATTACCCTATTAAATAATATATGGATAATATGATGGCACAAAATTTTAAGATTTTAATTTGAAAAAAATAAAGGTTTTGTCAATTTAGTGATAATACACTAAATATCGCATGATATATTTTTAAAATTATGTCTACCTAAAATTTTATATATATGAGAAAATTATAAATTAGAGTGAATAGTAGAAAAAGAAATTTATAATGAAAGTTTTACACTAATAATTATATATAATAAGTATTAAAAATTTATGCATTAATTCTTGATTTTAATATTTAGTTAAAACTTATTTGTTAATTATTTATTTTTTTAAAAAAGACTAAAAATTTATAACTAATAAAATAATTGTCATTAAATAAAATTATAAATTAATTTCTATTATTCTCTATTTATATAAATGCAATTTTTTTATGTAAATAAATATTTAATTTTAATATTAGTTAATTTAGTAATTATATTAATTAAATATTTAACTTTTTAATAATAAATTTATAATTATGTTAAGGATATTTTTGTTCACCCTATTATTTTCCCTCATATTCTCTCTCTCTCTTTACATATATATATATATATATATATATATATATATAATTAAAACAGAATTTACTAAGTTTGTAAATACTTAGAACAATTAAAAAAAATTTAGTAGAAGTTAGATCCAGGGTTTAAGATTTTTTTATTAATTTTATTATAATAAATTAAATAATTTTAAGTTAATTAATAATATTTATGGAATTAAAATTTTATATATATAATTAAATATTTCTAATAAAAAAATTAAAATAAAATTTTATAAGTTTGTAATTATTTAAAATAATTAAAAAAAATTAATAAAAGTGAGATTCAGTGTTTAGTATTTTATTTATAATAAATTTAATAATTTTTAATGAATTACTAATTCTTATAGAATTAAAATTATAGAATTACTATATTAAGAATTGTAATAAAATTTTTAGTACAAGTAGAATTATTATTAAATGGCAAATCACTATAAAATAAATAATTATAATTATTAAAATCAGTTAAAAAAAATTACATGGTGGTTACATTTTTATGGGATCCACTTACATATATTTATTTTAATGTGATTGGAATGTCATTCCATATAATGTAGAATCACATATATATTATATAATTTCTCACCCACTCATTAGTCTCTGACACATGCTGCTTTCTTGATCAGCCGGTGGGACCGTGGTTTTTTATTTCTTACATTGTGCTTGGATTGGGATGAAAAGTAATGGGAGAAAAATAAAAAAAATGATGATAATAAGAAAAAAATAAAAATTTATAAAATATAGAAATATATTTATAATTTTTTATATTTTTTTATTTTATTTTTATTTTCAAAGAAAAAATTTTCTTCTTATTTTTTTTTATTTTTTATTAATTTAAATATAAAATAATAAAAAAACAAAATTATTTCCTTCTTAAATTTTCTTTTTTCGCTCTTATTTTATCCCCATTGTCTTAATTTAATTATTGCGTCCTCACAGCCGAGTCATGTCGGCCCATACGCCCTTTTTCAGTTGCTGTGAATGGAATGGCTAGCTGCACTGTCCCCCGCTCTATGATGCGAGGGTTGAGAGTGAGAAAAAAGGGAATATGATAAGAAAAATAAATTGAATTATTTTAGTTTAATTTTTTATTAAAATTTTTTAATTAATTTGATTGAATTTAATTAATATTTTTAAAATTTTAATTTTCACTAAATTCATGAAATTTTAAAAAAATAAATTGGTTGATTTTTCAATTTATGATTTTTTATTTCATGGGTTTTAATATAATATACAATATATAAAATTTATAATAGAGTAAAAAATAAAAATATAAAAATTATGAAAACCTCAACAAAATACACTCAAACTAATAAATTAAATTAAATAATAAAATTTTTGTTCCATTCGATTCAATTTATACTTTGATTCGATATGATTATTATAGCATATAATTTGATTTTTATTTATTTTAGATTTACTTTAAAATCGAAATGAATCCATATCTCTGCCATAAATTATATTAAGTTAAAACTCAATTTAGAATTAAAATTAAATTAAATTAAATTAATCTAAAATTTATTAAATTAAGAAACTGATGAACTTAATTTGATGTAATGTTATATTAAATTTAATTTTAAAAAATAAAAAATTTAAAAAATTTTCAATTATTATTTTTAATTAAAATTAAAATTTTTCCTGAAAATTAAAATTAAATTTTAAATAACAAAAAATCTTCCGATTTGGATTACAGTTTCCATCCGAGCGTATCCGTGCGCTATTGTGAGAGTAATTTTACAGTACCTTAGTGATTGGCAAAACAATTAGAATGATAAGTCACTAAAAATTATATATAAATAAGTATAATTATAAAAGAAATTATTTGATATATATATTATTTTATTAGTCATATGAAATCTTAGGGACGGTCAAATTTTTTTAAATATTAAATCTGATCAAATTTTAATAGAATAAATTTAAATAGTATATAATTAAATTTAAAATAAATTTAAATTTAAAAAATAATATTCATAATAAATTTTAATTAAATTCAGATTTTATATGTTAGATAATATTATCAAACTCAATTATATAAATATTTAATTAAATATAAAATATATTTTTTATAATAATATTTATAAATTTTATATTTTTATTTTAAATAAAATAAAATTTAAATATTTTATAAAATTATTAAATTTTTAAAATATAAATTATTAATAAAAATAAATTTTTATATAAATTATTAATTAAAATATATAAAATTATATAAATTTAAAATTTTTTAATAATAATAATAAAAAAAAAGAAAAAAAAAAGAAGTAGTTTAAAGTGCATTCATGTCATTTAGAATAAATTTTAATTAAATTTATAATAAATTTAGTTTTTAAAAGTGTTAATAAATTCAGATAGTACAATTTTGGTAGATATTGCATTCACATTTTCACGATAAAGCCGCAACCGCCAATCCCTTAGTTGCTGTGCATGGCACGGGTGCACAGTGACACTAGCACTAACGCCGAAAGCGACGTCATATTCCTCTAATCCTTCTTTTTCTTTTTCAGATACGACAAATCGTTCCCTCCCACTCCTTTCCTATAAATATCATAGTTGTTAAAAAGTTGTCGGCAGCTCAAATGTCCTCTTCTGATTTAAAAAAATAAAATAAAATAAATTACGGAAAGAAAAAAGATTCCTATGAAACTTGGATTCTTAAATTACAATACAGAAACCAAAGTGTATATCTGACATTGACTTTAAAGAGTTTAAATTATTTTTTTGAATAAAATTATTATTTTAAATATTATTAAAAAAATAATTTATAAAAAATATTTTTATTATTTTAATATTTTTATAATTAAAACTTATCAAATTTAATTTTAAATTATTTTTTAATACTCTCTAATTAATATATTTAAAAAATAATTTTATCAATAACAATTTCAACAGTAATGCTAAACAGATCCTAAGACTATAAGCTAATCAAATTCATGAAATATGAAACAACTTTTTTAATAATCGGCTAGATTAAGAAGGAAATTAAAGAGTTAATTAGCGCTTATTTTCCCTCTAAAGTATATTTGTAATGACAAATTTATCTTTTTATCATATATTTAATAACAAAAAATGGAAAAAAAAAATTGCTAACCTCTCTTTATCTGAATCAATTCGATGCATGAAGCATTTTTGTTGAAGAATTTAGATTTATTTATTTTTTAATTTAATTTAGAAATTTCAATTTCAATTTTATTTAATTCAAAAATTTAAAAAAATAAAAAATGTAACTTTTTAATTTTTAAACTTAAATTAAGAAATTAAAAAATTTATTATCAAAATCAAAAAATTGAATTTCTTAATTTGTCTTATTTAAATTATAAAAATAAAAATTTAGTTGATAAATTTTAATTTTTAAATTAAATTAAACTTAAATTAAAAATTTTAAATTAAATTAAATTAAAATAATTAAATTAAACCTTTTTAATAAATATGAGGATTAAATTAAATTTTTACTATTTAAAAATAATTAACGGTAAAGTAAGTTTTACTTTCTATAAAAAAAACGGTAGATATTCAGATGCACGTGGCTGTTTCTTATTGCCCTTTAACAATCACAGTGTCTAACTACCATTGGTTGGAACTTGAAATGATATGCAATCAACAACGCAGTCGGATCGGACACTACCTGGTCATGATTGGTCAACCCAGTTTGGAATTAAGTATCTCAATTCATCAACTGCAAAATTACAAACACTACCCGCGTTTTCCCCCTCGAAATCGAAAGCACGCACGCACGCGCATGTACCGTTTAATGATTTAAAAATTTAACGGCTTTCTCGCTGAAAAAAAAAAAAAAAAATACTGTCTCTCTCTCTCTTCCTTGCTCTTTCCCTTGCGTCTCGCTCGGATCTAAAAGCCTATCCATTCACGATTCATCCATTCTTAGAAGCCAAACAACACTTTTCTTTTTCCCTTTTCCTTTCCTTTCCTCTTTCTCTCCTTCCATCGCTCGATATCGGGAGCTCAATCCTCCTCCAGATACGCTCTCGATCCATCGAGCAAACAATCACCTAATAAGAGAGGGAGGAGACAATCTTCTGTTATGTAACGATCCAATTCAGTAACAATATAATTAATAATAAATAAATAAATTCTTTTTTTTTTTTAAAGAACGGAGAAGATCATAAGAAAAGTAAAAATCCAAAGGAAAATCCAATTAATGGAAGGAATAGCGACGCAGCTGAGGAGAGGAATCTCCCGCCAGTTCTCGACGGGGTCGTTGCGGCGGACCTTAAGTCGGCAGTTCTCTCGGCAAACTTCTCTCGATCCGAGAAGGAATAATTTGAGGTTTAGCTTTGGGAGACAGTCTTCGCTCGATCCTATTCGGAGGAGTCCTGTACATGATGAGCTGTTTGTAGTTCCCGAGAATCTCGATACCACCATGCAGCTGCTATTTCTGGCGTGTAGAGGAGATGTGAAGGGCGTTGAGGATTTGTTGAATGAAGGAATTGATGTTAATAGTATTGATTTGGATGGGAGGACTGCGTTGCATATTGCTGCTTGTGAAGGACATCTGGAGGTCGTCAAGCTTTTGTTGAGTAGAAAGGCTAATATTGATGCTCGTGATCGCTGGGGGAGTACGGTAGTCTACATTTCTTTTCATGAAATTATCTAATATGCTTAATATGATTTCAATGAAATTCATAAGAAATAATAATGATTTTATTGAAATTATCTTCGTTTAAACAGGCATGTGCTGATGCTAAGTACTACGGAAATGAAGAAATTTACAATGTTTTGAAGGCTCGAGGAGCCAAAGCCCCGGTACAATAACTTTTCCATTTTGAGCATTGTTATTATTATTATTTTTTGTTGTAGGCACGGCAATTGATGTTTACGTATCTGTTATTATTTTAGAAAACCAGGAAGACCCCAATGGCTGTTACGAATCCTCGAGAAGTCCCAGAGTATGAGCTTAATCCATTAGAGCTGCAGGTTCGGAAGTCTGATGGCATCTCAAAAGTATGGTCCTATTAGAGCTTGATCCCCTTTAAATTTTTGAGAAAACTATGCATTTTTGGAAAAGTTTGTGAGCAAATTTAAAAGTTAACGATGATTTACAGATTTTTGATGCATCCCTTTTGTTCCTCTTCGTGATAATTTTAGTTATTTAAGCCTACTTTATTTTGGAACCGGTTCTGTTCTTACTTGGAACTTAGAGAAGAGTAGTACAAATATGTTATAATGAACCTGTTATAATGAACTCATCGTTATACCGCTTGCCTTTTCCAAATCGCCTATTCTTTTCAATCTTTTTTATCAGGTGCTTGACAGTGTTATTTCTTGTAGGATATTTGTAGATTAAAAGGGCTGTAATTGTTTCTGTTGATTTTTACTTTTCTTTAAAATTATGTTTTTTTTTGGGTTGCAAATAGGAATGCAAATCTCCCATTGTCTCTGTCCTTATGAATAATTATTGTTTTAAGTACTTACCTTGTGATTGTTTATGGATAATTTCTATAGCAGGGGACTGAATTTGTTATTCTTCACATGATGTCGTATCTGAATTTTCCATTGATATTTTCCGTAGCAGGGATCATACCAAGTGGCCAAATGGAATGGTACCAAGGTTACTGTAAAGATACTTGATAAGGACAGCTATTCAGATCCTGAGAGCATGTATGTTCTCACATTCCTTTCCTTAATTTCCTTCTTTATTCATTTTAAAGAATCATATGAGTATGCTCTCATTTCTGATATCAGAAATTAAGGCTATTGGTTTATTAATGTCCTGTTTAGATTTCGATACACATATATTTTCGCTTTGCAGTAAGGAGAATCATCTATCCCTTTTATTTGATGAAAGCCATTTATCGCCTTTTCTGAAACATGTCTTATGAAATTGTTTTATTGCAATTCAATTTTATTACATCTTCTTGAATTATTATTTTGGTGCATGGGGAAATATGGAATCCTCTTTAATCACTCCCTGCTTGTTAATGTTTTCTTCACATGAGGAATTACACTGTCATACTTGTCAGTTTGATTCATGATATGGCGTGATTTTATTTTATTTTATTTTATTTTATTTTTATTTTTTTACTTTTGTGGATTTTATAGATGATTCTTTTGTATGATTTACAAGAAAAGTCGTGGATATTTTTGGAAGCAAGCACCAGCTAAACATAGATCATCTTATCTTGATTATGAATGTTCCATGGCATAGAAGAGTTACAGTACTAGTTGGCGGTTATGGGTTTGAAAAACTCATGCCCTGTTTCCAAGAAACTTAAATTAAAAAAAAAATCAGGTGTTCGGTTTGGTTTAAAAGGAATCAAACGATTAACACTTCATATTGCATTTTACTTTCAATTAAGTTTGCAGTTTTAGTTGTAAACTTGCCATCAGCTTCTTTCTAATGAAAATGTTCATATTTCATTTTAGTCTTTTCCTCCTGTTAGACTGGCATGCCAACTTGCCAAGTCCTATCTTCTTTAGTTTCTACAAAAGATACAATTGTTTATCGATCCCAATAATATCTACTACTCAGCGTATACCATTTGGAATTTACTTTATTTAAGCGACGGAAATCATCTTAAATATATATATATATATATATATATATATATATATATATATATATATATATATATATATATATTTTGGCTATGTCCAATTTATTTTGTTCAATCAAGTAAGGTATTTGAATGAATGATACCTATATTTTGCAATAATTTTGAGTGTGGTAGAAATGCAAATATTAAATAAAAGTATGATAAAATAATAATGTATAAGATTAAAAATGAATAAATTGACAGAGTGTATGTAGCACATATTAAAAATAAAATGGAAGAGATGATCAATTAAGATAGTTTGATTATGTTCAATGTATAGCATCAAATGTCCCAATTAAAGATGACTTAAAATGACGTGAAAAGAAGTTATATAAAAATATTTACAATTTTTGAATATTAACATAAAATTGGTTTCAAATGGAGCTGAATAGCAAAAATAATTCATATAGTTGATGCTAATTAATTTGAAATTAAGGTTTAGTTATTGTTATTAGATACATTTTTGTACCCAGCACGCTAAACTTTGTCGCTAAATTTTCTTTGCAGTAACTTATTTGGATTTTTTTTTCTGTTCTAGGGAATTGTATTCATGGCTTTACGATTACATTCTAATTTTATCCTTCTCTTTCTTCTTCTATATATATATATATATATATTTTTTTTTTTTTTCTCTTCTTTGTTTGTATAACAGAAATGCTTTCAAACATGAGCTAACCTTATTAGAGAAGGTCAGACATCCTAATGTGGTTCAGTTTGTTGGAGCTGTTACCCAAAATATTCCCATGATGATTGTGTTAGAGCATCATCCAAAAGTAAGCCTCTTTCTTAAAAAAAAAAAAAAAAGGTCATGCAATTCTTTATTCAAAGATAAAAATATTGCCATCCATTGCATTGCCAGTTTAGGATATGTGGAGGTTTCCTATTTTCAGACCATGAAAAAAAATGGATATGGCTTATTGTAATACAATTCAAAAGCAGGGACTTGATATTAAGCATAGAGAATGGCCAAAATATCCCTACTAAATCTAGTGTGACTATTCTCTGAGTTTGATTTGCTATTAGTTATTAACATTATATAGAACTTATAATCGTTATAAAATTTGATGAGACCCATGGAGCTAATTAAATAATTTTTAATAAAATTTTGTACAAATTTATTTTTATTTATCCCAACAGAAATACCATTATTGTATAAAACTGCTTAAAAATAATAATTTCTTGATTGCATGATGGCATTGTATTATTTTATTCATCTGAAAGAAAAATTCCGCTTCATTATTTGCTCAGAAAATTAAATTCGCCTGTTATCTTTTCTGCTTTTCTTCTGTTTAGCTTCAAACTATGTTTACCACCTTAGAATGATATTTTGGGTAATGTAGCTTAGTTGAACTGTGAATTCAATGGGGAAAAACATCCTGAAGAAGTTTGACCGGATGATATATTGGACTTATTTATTTTTCATATCTTCAATTAAATCTTTGCTTTCAATCTCCATGCTTTTGAAATGTATGCTCTGTGTTTTAGATTTCCTAATAAAAGTCATACTTTGCATTCATTTTGTTGAATTAGGCCTATGGTGGTGTCTTTTAGAGTAGTCTCTTTCTTGATCCAGTTATGCAAGGGAAATGCTGCAGTAGGAAGATTGCATTGATGATTTTACTAATAATTTTAACAGTAAATTTTCTGTATTTCAGGGTGACTTGGCAATTTATCTCCAGAAGAAAGGGCGTCTTTCTCCATCCAGAGCTTTGAGATTCTCTCTTGATATTGCTAGGCAAGTGCTTATTAGAATAACAAGTGAAGCTTTCTTGATTACTGAATTTAGAATAATCACTGTACAATGTGCAACCCACAAACAAACAGAACAACTAATAATGCCTTGAATCCTTGTCCTATTGTATTCCTGTCCTTTAGCTCCAGCTTCTTGGTTTTTAAGATGTCCTGATCTCTTGTTATCAGGGGAATGAACTATCTTCATGAATGCAAACCGGATCCCATCATCCATTGTGATTTAAAGCCAAAGTAAGACAAGACAATGCAGAAGTTAATCTTGTATGAAATGGTTTGCTAATTGAATTTTGGTTTCCCAAATTTGGATATACATTTCTTTAATATTTAACATTTTGGTAAGGTGCCAGAAATATTTTGCTGGATAGTGGTGGTCTGTTGAAGGTAGCTGGGTTTGGTTTGATAAAGTTGTCAAAGATTTCACCTGACAAAGCTAAAGTAGCACCAGGGATTCCCATTGACCCTTCAAGTAAGTTCTTAGATTACATCAACTAAAGTTAAAGCACACATAATATAACTAAACCCACCAAAGTTCATGTTATTTGGTGAAAAAATAGAACACAATTTATATTCTGGACTTGAATTCAAGTAATGGTGTCTCTTTGTTGGTTTGTAGATATTTATGCGGCACCTGAGGTTTGTAAAGATGAAATATTTGATAGAAGTGTGGATACATACTCTTTCGGTGTCATTTTATACGAGGTGCATTTATTTTTTTAAATTTCTTATACACTATCACAGCTTAGTGGCAAGATTAAGATTCATTAACTTGAATTAGCTTATTGCAATCTAATTAGGACTTTTATATCCTGTACTGATTAATCATGCAGGCTTTAATTATATTAATGGTTGTTTAATAGTAGGAACTAGGAGTTAAAACTCTTTTATTTTTCTTGTATTTTTATTTTTTGGTTTGAGCTTAGATGATTGAGGGAGTGCTGCCTTTCCATCCCAAGTCTCCTGAAGAGGCTGTGAAATTGATGTGTTTGGAGAAACAGAGACCACCATTCAAGACAAAATCAAGAAGTTATCCTCTAGATCTAAAAGAGTAAGTTTAGTTTTCAGTAAGAAACCGCATTCACTCTGGGCATTATTATTTTGCAGGATGGATAGAAGTTAATAAAATAAGATCACCATAAAACTGTGATAGGAATATTTAGCTGGAAAGGCTAGTTATTCTTTGAACTGTAAATTTGTAACTATTCTTAAAATTTTTGGTTTTTGAATTTTCTTGGGTTTTTAACCATAAGAGTCAGCCAGAACTAGGATGAGAGCTGAAATTTATGCGAGTCAATGATGATCTTTTATCATTTATCCCCATTAGAGGGACTCTGTTTATTTAATATTCTAATCTCATATTTGATTTCCAATGCTCTGACACTTGAGATGTGTAGAACTTCAAATAAGGTCAAAATTTCATTTTTTTTTTCTTTTTCCTTTTTAATAACTTATATATATGTGTGTGTGAGCATGCGCATACTAAATATTTGATTTCTTTTGTATGTAAAGCTTTTTCTTGAATAAGGAGTCTAATGGTTTTGGATGCAATCTTGATCCACATTCAGGTTGATTGATGAATGTTGGCATCCAGAACCTGTTGCTAGGCCAACCTTTTCTGAGATCATTGTACGATTGGATAGAATAGTTGCCCACTGTTCAAAACAGGGATGGTGGAAAGACACCTTTAAGCTTCCATGGTATGTTTTTCTTACCATATCCCTTTTTATATTTCATTCCAAATAACAAAAGAAGCCATAGCCAAGGTTCCACTCCAAAAAAAAATTAAGGCATCGGCGACAAATTGATGGATCTGTCCGTGTTAAAACTTACTAGTGACAAAGTTTTCAGCGATGATTATAATCTGTTACTAAATCCATAGCTAAATAAAAAAATTGACCTTCAACAGTGGATATTAGTCTATTGTTGAAACCCTCTTCACTAAGGTATCAACGATGGATCTGATTGTGTTCTTAACATGGATCTTGAAAAATACCTTAGTCAAACATTTTTGGAGGGTTTGTTAATCAAAATTCCAAGTCCATAGCTTTTTGTACCTTCCTTGGACAATTAAAAATTTTCTGCTAAATTGGTATTAATAATCCATTGGATGGAAAAGAGTGTCTATTTGTTCTCATATGAAGGAACCCTCTTGCCCTTAGGGGGAGGGGAGACATGGTGAAACGACTTGGGGTCTATTTAATATTGTTGTTTGAGTTATTATTGAGAAAAATACCATCTCAAAAATGTTTATTAAAGACCTTTAAATTTTGATTTTAATTTAAATTTGACATATTTTAATCAAACATAACAAAATAAAATTTTCAAATAATTATTTCAACATCCAAAAAGATGTTTTTACAGAAGGCAATTTCAAACAAGCTTTTAGGCCTCACAGCCCTAATCCCAAATGAAGCCTTAGTTTGTTGGTTATTGGTGTTGGTGGCTTGAAGGACCTAAAAGTGCTAAAAATTATGCGCGTCTCTTTGCTCTGATATAAAAACATATGCCGATCATCCCATCAAGAAGTATTTGTCAAGTTCACTATAAGGCCAAGGATGCTTTATGTGATTATAGAACCTTTAAATTCATGTATGACTTTTTAGCTGAACCATCAACGACCCACTTGATTGAAGGTGATTAAACTGAAATTATTGGGAGTATTTTGGACAGAAAATTAATTTGATATATTTATTTGTACAAGGAATAAGGGTGACATAAATATGCTTTCACTTAGACAAGTGTGATTTGTATTGGGATGCATTAATTTGGGATCCAATTAAACATTAAACTTGAAGCTCTGATTGTTTATGAATGGCTTTTTGTGCCTGAAAGACCCATAGTGTTCAAATTTGAATTGGTTTTGGAACTTCAATACATTATTGGTTGTCTTAAAGAGCATAGGAAATTTTTTAGTTTTCCTTAGCAATGGATGCATAGTGTAACGCTCCACTGTAGCAAGTTCCATGGGCTTATGGAAAGTATGTGAGATATATGTAACTTAGGTTCAAGTATTAAATAACTTGGGTTAATCATTTTAGGTCTAGTGGTTCAAGAGTATAAAAAGTTATTTGGGTTAGTTGGCACCAGTGAACCATAATACTCGAGGTCAGATCCTAACTTAGTAATTATACCTGAAAATTGGCATCAACATTGCAACGAGAAAGTTGCAAAATTAAGAGGGAGAGACTATAACGCCCCACTTTAGCAAGTCCCATGGGCTTACGGAAAGTATAAGGGATATATATGTAACCTAAGTTCAATTACTAAATAACTTGGGTTAACTATTTTTGATCTAATAGTTTAAGGACCTAAAAGTTATTTAGGTCAGTTGGCTGAGTTGTTACATATAGAACCTTTATATAAAGAGGCCTAGATTATATTCTATTTTGAGTGCTTAAAAAATGTGAAAGCTTGTAAGTATTATTGATGTTCAAGAGGTTTATTATTGTGTATTGAGAAGTTCAGTAGTGAGTTTTATGAAGTATGTGTAGCCAAACCACCTAAAATTTGTATGTTTGATTGTTGAAATTTTACAACTTTGATTTACAACAAAAGTATTTCGCAATTACATAGGGATTGAAAAAAAAAAAAGCCATAATTTTAACTTTCTAGCAATGCTTGATTATCAACTTTGGCATGCTTTGCTATAACAAAATATGTTTCCTTAAACAGTGTGGAATTTATGTTTAAATTAGTCCGAGCAATGATTTTGGATGGATAAATAGTAGACATTGATACTAGAGTATGGGCGGAATGAGAAATTAGCCTTTGGGGGCTAAAAATAAATATTAAAATGAAACTAAATGAAATATTGATAAAAATATAGGGACTAAAATAAAAATATATAATATTAAGAGATCAAATATTAAATAATATAAAAATATGAATAAAATTTATGTAAAAGTGCAAAGGCCTTAATAGGAATAAAAATATCTAGGGCAAATAGTATGTAAAATTTTAAATTTAAAAATTTTAGGGGATAAATAGTAATTTTTTGAAAAATATTAAAGTTTATAGATAAAATTATATTTATGAAAACTTTTGGGAGCAAACAGTAATTCGTTTAAAAAATATTAAAATTTATGGATAAAATTATAATTTTTGAAAACTTTTGGGGGCAAAGCAATTTAAAAAAAAATCATTAAAATTTATAAATAAAATTATAATTTTAAAAACTTTTGAAGGCCACAGTCCCCCAACTACAACATAGTGCGGCCCTCACCCGAGCAGTTACTAGTAACAACTGTGATTTTCTGTGTTTTAACTCACTATTGATTTGATAGTGCAGGAAGTGAGAGGCATTCAGTTCCATTCTAAGAAATGTGAAAGGATAAAGTTGGGAAAACTCCATAGCCTTGACAGTTTTGGAGCTTCATGTTCACTATTCTAATTATAAATCAAATCAATTATGGGGATTAATTGGAATGAAAATCAAATTGAATTTTATCCCTTGTTCTTTGTTCTCTCAAGGAGCTGGAACAGTTCCTTTTGTGTGTAAAATATATGCAAATGCTTATCTTTTGATAGTTTATTTTCACACATACATTGAAAAATTATTTTTGGAAAAGGAAAGCAAAAGGGTACTTCTTGTAATGCATTTGGATACTCATGGTAACTATATATGAATGGAAATGATAAACAATTTATGATGAGTAAAATATATTTTTCCAAATGTAACGCAGAGCTGCTAATACATTATTACCATGGCCATTTTTTTAATTGAGAAATTCCTTCAAGATTAGGGATGGTAATGATAAACAATCAGAGATATTTGTGTTCAAACTGCCTAGACACACTCTTTACATTCTTGAATCTACTTTTTACTTGCTTAATCTATCTTTATATATATATATAGTTTCTAGAATTTCTTTTATAATTTATTTATATTACATTATTCTAAAAAAAAGATTTATATTACAATACATAGATGAATTTCCCAATCAACTAAAGTATATTCTCATATTCTTTCTTTTTATGCTTGTATAATAAAAAAATGCTTATCAATAATAATAATAATAATAATAATAATAATAATAATAATAATAATAATAATAATAATATTGTTGGTGTTGTGATTTATACCAAGCAAGCATGACAAACTTGTTGCATGCCTCTAGCCCTCTAGAAGATGTAATGCATAATTGAGCACGTTGATATTGTTGTGACTGACTACTAAGGCATTAAGTGTATGCAGGAAACTTGATAATAACCAATGAAAAGCATTCAAAATCTAATTTTGTTCTCTAACTTTTGTCCTTACAAATATTTGCTGTACAACTTTTTGAGATGTTAGGTGTGTCTAGGCAATTTTGTTTTGATAGTTTGATTAATGCAGTGGGTACTTACAAGGACAAAAAAAAAAAAACAATTTAGAAATGAAAGTTTTTATTTTTAAATTTTATTTTTAAATTGATGATTTTCATTTGTACTTTGAAGATTTTTTTTTTAATTTGATTTAGAAGCAAATTAGAAAAAAAATTAATTTCTATTTACATCGTTGATAACGACGATAGAAATGTAAATTTTTATTGGTTTTTAATTTAGAAACAGGATACCATCCATTTTTAATTAGAAATAAAATTTTGTTTATAATAAGAATTTTAATATATATATATATATATATATATATATGTTTAAAAACAATTTTTTTTCCATTTCTAATTAATGAAGACAAAAAATATTTATTTTCAATAAATCAAAACATAAAAAATAAATTTCAAATAAAAATTAAATTACTACCAAAAAACATATCATAGAAATATTATTTCTAATATTATTGAAAAAATAAATATAACAATATTAACATAAAATCACTAATAAAAATTACAAATAAAAATTATCATTAATATATTACAATAAAAATTATTAATAACTACTCATAAAAATAATATTACTAAAAACAAATTACTAATTTGAGAATTTAGAGAAATAAGGAAGAAGAAAGAAAGGAGATTTTGGGGAGAAATTAGCTTGATTATTTTCTTAATCTATGATTGTACATATATATACACAATTACAGTCTCATATTAGGGAAGGAATACACAATTTTAGTAATCAAGGGATTCCTTGATTGTCCGAATTAATCCCTTGATTATAGGAATTTACATCAATCTAATATATACAATCCTATTCTAATACTCTCCCTCAAGCTGGAGCATGCATATTATGTGCTCCTAGCTTATTACAGATATACTCAATTCTAGTCCCTCGAAGAGATTTAGTGAGAATGTTAGCTAACTGATCATTTGAACTGACAAAACTTGTAGCAATACATCCAGACTCAATCTTTTGTCTAATAAAGTGACAATCTATCTTTATGTGCTTTGTCCTTTCATGAAACACATGATTAGAAGCGATATGTAATGTAGCTTGATTATCACAAATTAGCTTCATTTGTTCATCACCTCCTCATTTTAACTCATAAAAAAGTTGTTTTAACCATATAAGCTCGCATGTAGCTAAAGCCATAGACTGATACTCTTCTTTTGCACTTGCCCTGGCATCTTGCTTTTTACTTTTCCAAGATATTAGATTCCCTTTAATTAGAATGCAATACCTTAAAGTCGACCTTCTATCTGAAGGAGATTCTACCCAGTTTGCATTAGAATACCCTTCAATCTGTGTCCCCTTTCTTCATATAATAGACCTTATCCCAAGGTTCCTTTAATATACTTGAGAATCAAAACTGCTGCACTCCAATGACTATCACAAGGAGTTTGTAGGAACTGGCTAACCACACTTACTGTAAAAGAGATATCTGTTTGTGTGATTGTGAGGTAATTTAACTTAGTAACAAGTTTTCAATACTAGCCAAGATCTTTCAGAGGCTCCCTCTATCTAGGAACAAGCTTAATATTTGGGTCCATTGGAGTATCAACAGGCTTACAATCTAGCATGCTGGCTTCTTTTATTATATCCAATGCATATTTCCTTTGTGAAATAGCAATACCATTGCTAGATTGGGTAACCACAATGCCTAGGAAATATTTCAGCTTTCCTAAATCTTTGGTTTAGAAATGACTGGTCAGATGCTATTTGAGTTGGGCAATGCCTTCATGGTCATCACCAGTTATAACAATATCATCAACATAAACTATTAAATAAATACACTTGCCATGAGAAGAATGTCGACAGAAAACTGAATAGTTTACTTCACTTCGATGCATCCCAAATTATTGAATAACAATACTGAACTGACCAAACCATCCTTTCGAGGATTTTTTCAGACCATAAAGAGACTAGCCCAGTTGACACACCAATCCAGACTCCCCCTAAGTAATAAATCATGGTGGTTCTTCCATATATACTTCTTCTGTAAGTTTACCATGTAAAAAGGCATTTTTAATATCCTACTGATGAAGAGGCCAATGAACATGGTTGCCATAGAGATAAGAAGATGAACAAAAGCAATATTCACTTTAGGAGAAAAAGTATTAGAATAATCAAGGCCAAATATATGAGTATAGCCTTTAGCAACCAGTTAAACTTTGAGACGACCAGTTTTCCTATCCAATCCTACCTTAATTATAAATACCCAATGACATCCAACTATAGTTTTGCCATGTGGTAAGGGAACTATATCCCAATTACCATTATCATAAAGAGTAGTCATTTCCTCAATCATAGCCTACCACCAACCATCATGAGACTTTACTTTTACCACAATTTTAGGTATTGGGACAGTGCATAAATTAGTAGCAAAAACATGATATAAAGGTGACAAACGATGATAACTCAAGAAATTATAAATGGGATGAGGATTGCGAAAGGATTGAGTAGCTTTTTGAAGGGCAAATAGGAAGGGTAGCATCATTTGTTAAGGTCTCGACTGGTGTAGGAGATGGTGTTGGAGTAAGCAATGAGTCACTAGAAGCAGTTTATGGACTTGTATCATATGAAGAAACATCAATTGGGTTAGTAGGCAAAGGATTGATTGAGATAACTTTTGGTTAGAAAGAATAGGAATAGGAAGAGCTATGGAAATAGAAGTTTGATTAACTATATTTGGTAAAAAATATGGAGAAGTCTCAAAAAAGGTTACATCTGCTGAAATAAAATATTTATTGGTAGTTGAATTATAGCATTTATAGCCTTTTTGAAGTCGAGAGTACCTTAGGAAAACACATTTGATAGATTTTGTTTGAAGTTTGTCTTTTCCTGGGGTGAGATTGTAAACAAAATTGGTTTAACCAAATACACGTAACGGAAGTGGAAATGGATTTTGATCTAGATAGAGAATTGAATGAGGACTCAGATGCTGCAAGATAGAAAAAGGCACACGATTAATCAAATAACAAGTAGTAAGGATAGCATCTCCCAAAAAATAAAGCAGTACATGATGATGAAGGATTAAAATACAAGCTATTTCAATTGGATGTCTATTCGTATTTCAATTAGATGCCTATTCTTACTCTCAACTACTCCATTTTGATAAGATGTATGAGCACAAGAAGACTAATGAATGATACCATGAGAAGACATAAAGGTTTGAAAAGGAAGAGAAAAATATTCTCATGCATTATCACTACATAACACTTTAATAGAAATACCAAATTAAGTACATATCTCACAACAAAATTTTTGAAAGATAGAAAATAACTCAGGTCCTTCATTAAAAATAACCAAGTGCAACAAGAATAGTCATCAATAAATGTGACAAAATAATGAAAACCAAAGTTGAATTGACTCAACTAGGGCCCCATTTATCTGAATGAACAATGTCAAACATAAATGTAGCCTAATTATTAATTCTTCTTAGAAATGAAGAATGAGTTTATTTACCAAGTTGACAAGACTCACAATTTAAAGAGAATAAGTGGGAAAGAGAAGGAACCGATTTTTGGAGTTTAGAGATATTTGGGTGACCTAAACAATTATGAAGCAGATTATGAGTGGCATCAGAAGTAATGGCAATTAGAAACTTTGACTTAGAGAGATGATACAGTCTTTGTGACTCACGACCTGCGCCAATCACTTTTCCTCTACCCTAGTTCTGAACAAGAATAGAATCAACAGAAAAGGTTACAGAATAGTTTAGTTGTTTGCTAATGGATATCAAATTATATGGACATTCGGGTGTGCAAATAAAACTGAATTTAAAGGTAAGAAAGGAAGAGGATGAGCCTTACCTATTCCTTTAACTACAATTTTTGATCCATTAGCTAGGGTAACATCAACAAAGTTTAAAGAAGAATTAAGAATAGAGAAAAGAGTTTGGTTACCAAAAATGTGATCTGAGCTGCCAAAATAAAAAAAATCCATGACTCATTAGATGAAGACTATGTCAAATGAGCAAATATATTACCATATTGGACTACAGAGACAATAGATGAGGATGATGTCTGCTGTTTTGTTGCTTGGTACTGTAGACACTCATCGTAAGCAACCTTAGTCAGAGTAATAAAATACAAGGAAGTAGCACCTTTTTCAGGCATTTTTTTTAGTAGATCTTCAAAAGTGTCGAAGACCTAAGAGACAAGAAGTGCTTGATCTCAGAAGACCCAAAGGCAAGGAACCATTTGGACAGAGTCTTTTGGCTTCGGTGAGTCTAAGGAAGAGACTTTTAGCGAAAAGGGATGTCAAAAACCTGGTCACATGTCGGTGGGTGTATCGGTGCTAGAACAATTGTGGCAGTGCATTGTGACTGATGATTGGGATTCCATTGCCGAAATTCTAGGTTCTGACTTAGCGGCAGTCAAGGAATTGATCTAGACTAGTGGTGTAATCTACCTCCCT
Organism: Hevea brasiliensis; assembly: GCF_030052815.1. Lineage (NCBI taxonomy): Eukaryota > Viridiplantae > Streptophyta > Magnoliopsida > Malpighiales > Euphorbiaceae > Hevea > Hevea brasiliensis. The sequence goes on from NC_079501.1 coordinate 83,765,120, forward strand.
TTGGTAGATGGTGAACTAAGAACGAAAGTAGTTTTTTTATTTTTTATTTTTATTAACAGGGATAGAAAATAAAAGCAGCATAACAGAAGAAAAATTAGGTCTCTTTAGGCTTTGATACCATGAGAATTTAGAGAAATAGATAAAAAGAGAAAAAAAAAAGGAGTTTTTATGGAGAAATTAGCTTGATTATTTTCTCAAGCTATGACTGTACATATTTATACATAATTACAAACTCCTATTAGGGAAAGAATACACAATTTCAGTAATCAAGGGATTCTTTGATCTTAGGGATTTACATTAATCTAATGTATACATTCATATTCTAAACATAAACAAATAAATTAGCTAAAATATTATCACAAATATCTTATAATAAAAATTACTAACAAAATTAAAACGTGAGATAGAGTTATAAAAAAAAATAGAAAAAGATAAGATAAATGAAAGAAAATGAAAAAAAAAAGAAAAGAAAATTAAAGAAAATTAAAGAAAAAGTGAAATGAGAAGAAAATGAATGGAAAAAATATTAATGACAAAGAAAAACATATGAGAAAAATGAAAAGAGAGAAAATGAAAAAAATAAGGAAAAAAATAAAAAAATAGAAGAAAAAGGAAAACAAGAGAAAAATGAAATAGAAACAAATATTAATAAAAAATTAAAAAATGAAATGAAGGATAAAAGGAAGAAAATGAATGGAAATGGAGGAAATAGTAAAATGAGAGAAAAGAAAAATGAAAGAATAAGTGAAATAATGAATGAATGCATTTTGCAATCCATTTCTAATGATTTTTCCTTTTCACAAAATTAGAAACGGATTTTTGAATCTATGTCTAAATTTCAAATGGAACAGTAACATATTTCAATATCTATCTCTAATTTTTTCTTGTAGAAAAAGGCAAGATGTTTCCCTCCATAAATTTTAAGGTCTTTAATTTAGAAATGGATTAAAAAATCCATTTTCAAATTTAGAAACAAATTGTAGAGTCCATTTCCAATTGTCTTTTGTTTTTTCAAAAAAGGTAGGCTATTTCCTTCTATATAATTTCAAGCTTTACAAGTTAGAAATAGACTTCAAGTCTGTTTCTAATTTAAAAACGAATTTTAGAATCTGTAACCAAGTTTTGGATCTTTTTTCTTATGTTTACATTTTAGAAACAGATTTAAAATTAATTTCTAATTAAAAATGGAATTAAATAAGTTTCTAAATTAGAAATGAATTTTAGAGCTTGTTTCTAAACTTTGGAGCCTTTTTTCCCATCATCTCTATATTTTAGAAACATATTTATATTTTAGAAACATAATTAAATATGTTTCTAAATTAGAAATGAATTTTAGAATCCGTTTCTAAATTTTAGAGCCTTTTTTTTCTTATATCTCTACATTTTAGAAATAAAATTAAATCTATTTCTAAATTAGAACTAGATTTTGGAGTCTGTTTCTAAATTTTGGAGTTTTTTTTTTCTCTACATTTTAAAAATGGATTTTAGAGTCCGTTTCCAAATTTTGGAATATTTTTTTTTTCTTCCCTTACATTTTTCAAATGGATTGGTAAATCTGTTTCTAAATCTAGAAACAAATTTGAACCATTTCTAATCCATTTCTCCAATTGGCGCTAAAATTAACAAAGGATTCTTGTCCATTTCTAAATCTCTTTTCTAATCCATTGTTATATTTAATATACAAATTTAGTTTCTATTCCATTGTAAGTCAGTTGCAAATTAGAAATGGATACAATTTGTTTCTAATTTCTAATGCTACTTTGACAATTTCTCATAGTGAATGCAATGAAAAGGCAAAAGGCCTAATTAAGCCCTTGAGAATTGGTCAAATGATCATATGAGCTCCAGTCAATTTTTTTGGGCCATTTAACCCTACTACAATTAGTTAAAACACTCAATTGGCCCAAAATTGATGTTGATGTAACTCTAAGAACTTGGACGGGTATTTTCCCACCACAATTACCCAAAACCTAAATAAATCCCCAAAACCAATCACTTAATGCACTTTATCTTTCTCAACAAATAATCTGCAAAAGCTTTATTCTCTCTAAAAATTTCAGAGAGTACAAACCCTAATTGCTTTTGTTTATAGATGGAGACATTGCATGCATGTGACTGAGCAATGAATCCTAAGCACAGTGATAATGGTAAGACTTCTTTTCCTAACATTTTTCTTGAATGCATTTGTTATGCATGAGTTAATATCATTGTCATGGGATTGTTGTGGGGTTATATATTAGGGTTTGCATGTGAACGGGTTTGGGTCTTAAGGTAAAGATATAGTGTAGCAAATTATTTTAAATTATTCAATGTTGTGGGGGGGTAACGAGAATAGGAATTATATTAAAGGCAAGTTGAAAAGTGGTCCTAGATTTGGACAAAATAGCTTTGAAATGTGAATGGGTATGTTTAGAAAATTATATTCAACACGTTTACTGTTTCTAATGCATTACATTTTGTATTTGCTTTTTTGTGTTAATTTTTTATGATGCTTTCTTATTTTGGCTTGTTTTGTTTTTCTATTTTTTTTTTCTTTTTATTTTTTTCCTGTCCACTTGGTTGTATGATGTGGAATGGGATTAATGGTGTTAGTCAATGCATTTAATTGATCTTTTGTTTCATTATGAGGGAAAATTTGTGGAAGAAAATGGAGTTCTTAAATATGAGGAAGGGGACTCATTCTTAATTGATGACTTTGATTCGGATTACCTATGCATTTGGGATCTTACGAATGTATTTAAAAAGCATTTAAAATACTATAATGTGAAAAGAATTTAGGTACAAGAACCATTTAAGTCAATGAAGGAGGGATTGTTCTTATTAATTGATGACAATTCATTATTAAAGATTGCAAATTATGTTGGTAAAGTAAAAGAGATTCACTTATATGGGGAGTATGCGGTGGACATACCACAAACATGTGAATCTTTCCCTTCAATACCACCCATTATCAGTTCCTTAAATCCTAGCCCTTGTGAACCTAATGTTAATGTGAACGATTTTATAGTAATTGATGAGCTATTTGGTGATGGGAATCAAAGTGCAGAAATTCAATGCTTTAATGAGAAAGGGATAGGGGCACAGTTTAGTATTTTTAACAAAAAGGGAAATCCTAAATGTATTTTTAAGGACAATGTTAATAGTTAATAGTTGTGGGGTAGAAGGGCAGTCAAGTGGTGGGGCAGTCAAGTGGTGGGGCAGAAGGGCAGGGTAGTAGTAGGGCAGTAAGCCAATCAAGTTGTGTGGTACAAGAGCAGGATAGTGGTAAGGCAGAAGGGTAGGGTAGTGGAGAGACAGGAAACAATGAGGAATTATTAGGTGAAGAAATTATTGATGACCCTACTAAGGATGAATGGTCTAGTTCAAGTGAGGAGAGTAAGAGCAATGTTAGTGAGTATTTTTCCTTAGATGACCCTAGTTCATATGATTCCTTCAATTAAGTGGGGAGGAAATTACAGAGGTGTTTAGGAGGAGAAGTAGAAGGACAAAGTTTGATAACAATTATGAAAATCCAAATTTTAGTTTGGGAATGGATTTAAAATGCAATAGAAAATAAAGAGGTAATTACTAGATATTCTGTAACTAGGGGTGAAAATTAAATACATGAAAAATGAGCCACATAGGGTTAAGGCTAAATGTTAGAAAAAGTGTCATTTATGGCATATGCTAGTAGAAGCAGCCCTGATAACCCACTTGTGATAAAGACTTTGAAGTCTACTCATAGGTGTTACATGGTTTTTAAGAACCTAAGGGTTAGTTCAACATTCATTGTGAATTATTTTAGGAGGAGAATTTATCAAAGGCCAGATATAAAAATTAGAGAATTAAAAGAATTTCTAAAAGAGAAGCTTAAGGTTAATGTAACATATTCATAGTGCAAGAGATCAAATAATTATTTCTTAGGGAAATGGGTGGTAGTTATAAGGAAGAATATGCATGCATTGAAGCTTATGCAGTAGAGATAGAGGTCTAATCTTGGATTAGTTTGTAGAATTGATTTATGTAAGGAAGGTTTGAGACAAGGAAGAGGGTGTTTTATAGGATGTTTGTATGTCTGGAAGCATGTAAGATGGGATGGTTGAGTGGATGCAGACCTATTATAGGAATGCATTTGTATTTTCTAAAAGGCATATGTAAGGGACCCGTTTTATGTGCAGTTGTTAAGGATAGGAACAATCACATGTTTCCAATAGCTTAGCCAGTATGTCAAACCAAGGATAAGGAAAACTAGAGATGGTTTTTGCAAAGGCTAGTTATGCAGTTGGATTTGAAGGATGGAAGTGGGTTGACTATTGCATCTAATATGCAAAAGGTAAGTTTATAATTCATTTAATATATTTTCATATAATATTTACAAATATTTACTAATATTTGTTGATTGTTTAAATTTTTTTTAGAGACTTATTCTAGCAATAGAAGAAGTTATTCCACAAGCTGAACATAGGCATTGTGCTAGGCATATTTATGCAAATTGGGCTAAGTATTGGAGAGGTGGTGAATTGAAGAAGAAGCTCTTTGCATGTTAATGGAGCATTTGTAATGCCCTCACTTTAGGTAATCTGTACATTCTACTGTTCCAATGACTGACGTCTGTTCGGACAACCAAGATGTCTGAAACTACACTCAAATTAGAGTGAGGAGACATAAATTGATTGAATAAAGATCAAGTAAAATTAAGGAAAAATAAAAGAAATGAAATGCTAATAGGTTAAAGGAGCCGAGGTCCCGGTGATTGGTGACCTTACCAGGAAGCAGTTGTGAATATAGTTGCCAACCTCAAATTAGTGGGGAACCCTGTGAGAAAAATATTTGGGATTTAATTGAAGGATTTATGAGATTTAAATGACAATAAAAATGTCAAGGAGATATAAAAAAATTTATGTCAATCGATAAAGAATATTATAACTCGATGAACACAACGAAGGGCATTTTGGTCATTTTACCCTCAATGCTGAATCTTGACCTAAATGTTAATCAAAATGAGAGAGAATAAAACATTAAAAAATCGATTAAAACATGAATTGTGTAACGGAAAAGTGAAAAGAAAGAAAAGAGAAAAGAAAGAAAAGAAAATTGAAATTGAATTATGACATAAGCCTTACCTCATAATGACCTAAGCATGACTTAGGCATGATGACAAAATGACATCATTAAAAACTTAATATAATTTCATAGGATAAATATAAATACATATGGAAAAATTACATTAATTAAAGTAATCTTCTTCCTCCCTTACTTCATTTGGCCGAACCCCATAGCTCTTCTTCCACCATTTTTTTTCAAGCTTTCAAGCTTGAATTTCCCTCCATTCTCATCCTAAAACCCAAACTTGTCTTCACTAAAAATTGCTCTTACACCTTGGGAAAGCTATTGGCAGCCAAGAATTGAAGAGAAACTTGAAGTTTAACAAGTCAAGAATTAGTCACAAGTGAGGTTAGTGCAAGAATCCCCTGACCTCTCTTCTTTAATGATGATAAGCATGTAAAAAGAAGTAGGAATTGTATTAAATTAAAAGAATACAATGAATAAATCAAAACCCTAAATTTTGACAGCCATGGGGATAGTGATAGTTTGATGGTTTTAATTGTTTTAAACTTGTTAGTGATGGCATGTGATGAGTATAAATGGGTTAGATCATGAATTACATGTGTAGAGTGAATTTATGAAATTGAAAGTTAGGGTTTTGACCTAAATTGGGGATTTTGTGTTGTGGCTTGAAATTGATGTTATTGAGATTGATTGTTGACCATTTTAAGTGCAATGAATGTGATTGAAGTTTGGTAGTTGGGTGGAATTAAGATTGGAAGTGTTGAATTTCTATGCAAGATTCTGGACATATGAGTCTAGCAAGGTTATGTGACCATAAGTAGAGCCACATTACTCCAATTGGTGTGAGGTCAATTGGACATTAAATCTAAGATATAATGACACATTTTTCATGCAGAGACCCTGCTCAGAAACTAAACCTAACATGACCTAAAATGGGCTTGAATCTGGGTAACCACTTGCTGGACCTGGAAAAATGATCATATGAATAGTAAATATTCAAACAGCCATAACTCACTTTATGAAAGTCAGAATGACTTAATTCTTAAACCATTAGAAAGCTTAGACATAGGAGCACATTTTTCATGAAGAACACAGATCCCAGTTCTGACTCTAACCCAACCAATTTGTTAGAACAATTTAGGTTAACAATTTTGACCAGAACTAAAACTGACCTGAAATTCTGGACTTTGACTTAATAAACCAGTTTTGGAAAAAATGCTATAACTTTGTCCAAAAAACTGAAAATTCAGTGAAACCAAAGCTAAAATTTCCATAAGATCTAAAGCTACAATTTTTGTGTTTTGACCAAAACCCAGAACTTAATGGAACTTGGATAAATTGTTAGGATAATTCAGTATTCCAAATCCTGAAATTGAACTAAATAACTACTTGACTCTAGAAGAGTATTTATACCATAAATCCCATTAGGAAACTCCAATTGGGATGAGCCAAACTATTATGGAAACCTAAGAAATAGGACTCCAACTTTGATTTAGGAACTTTCCTCAAATTTTGAGTGTAAGGACCCTAAAATAGGAATCAAAGACACTAACCTGAACCTGAAATCCTGAAGGCATAGGGTACAGGAGTCCAGGCCAGTTAATTGGCTATAACTCACCCTACATAACCTAAAAAATTGTGATTTTTGAACTTGAGTGACCCTAAGACATAGGGTAACAAATTATATGATGGACATGAGGCCTAAAAATGACTGTAACATACCCAAATGACTAGACAAAGTTTGACTCCAGAATTTGCCTAGTTCTAGAACCAGAAAGGGTCAATGAACCAGTCTTGGAAAATTAACCATAACTTAAGTTCTAAAACTTCAAATGACATGATTCAAAAAGTAAAACAAAGATAAGACATAGAAGAACAACTTCTATGAAGGAAGTGTAGCCAAACAGACCCTACATCTTAGCCAAATTGTTAGCCAAAAATAGGGGACAAAATCTGGACCTAAAGAAATGTTCAAGAAAATTATTTGATACATGATACATAAAGTGAGATTGGAACCTATTTTTTTCATTACACATGACATGAAATTGCTATAAAGCACTAATAGTGCATAACATGAAATAATAAGTCCATAAGTATTTAATAACACTAATTTGCCCAAAGTATACCTAGACTTATGTATATAGCTTGGATCAATTGGTATACCAATTAGGGACTATAGATTGCAATACTGCCCACGTAAATGATCATTGATAGACAATATCTGTCTGATATGGTTATTCCTCTGGCTTTATGCCTACTCGTTAGCCATTGTACCTGATATGATTTCTGGCTTTATGCCTACCCGCTGGCCTTATGCCTGGCATGACAGATGTATACATGATAGACATACGTATGTCTAACTAGTATACTCTCGTGTATCCAATCTTTATAGTCTATCATAGGTTACTTGGGCACAGATATGAATAATAAGCTTATAATTAAATAATTATATAAAGAGATCCCAGTAACCTAATATGCTCCTATGGAGCAACCAAAATTATGAAACGACTCATAAATGACAGAAATACACATTGTAATGCTTCTACACATCAGAATATGCATTATTAATTTCTTAGTATATTTTTACTTTAATTTATGCACCACTAAGCATTACGCTTAGCGCATTAGTTTTTTCATTGCGTAGGAACTGGTAAGCAGGACCAGTCCAGACAGTGAGTTAGAGCAGACTTTGCAGTAGAGTGACGTGTCACCTTAGCAGTTTATTTTTGGTAGGGCCCATGTGTATTTAGCTTTTGTGTTTTGAATCATTGTACATAAGTGATTAATGTAATTAAATTTTGGCATTGTATAACAGTTTGTAAATATTGTACACGACTTAATATGAATGAAATGAAATGTTTTTATTTGAAATGAATATGAGAAATCTATATGAGTAAACAATGATATGATATGATGCATGGAAAAATGGTATGATATATAAAACTATTTTAACAGGTAAATAGTGAAACCCGCCAAATGCTAATAAAACAAAGGAGACTCTGTCTGGGTCTTCACAAAAATAAATTGTAATAAAAAAAATTTTAACACATGAGGTAATATGAATAAATAGAATTTAATTTAATAATGCAAATGATAAGACAATATAGGGTGCTCCGACACCGAATGTGGTGCACCTTGCTCGGCTACACTGTAAACGGATAAGGGGTGTCACATCATTTATGAAGAAGAATTCAAAGATAACTTAAAGTGACTGGCAAAGCATGGTAAAAGGTAGTTGAAGATTTACTTCATTACCTATGACAAAATTGGGTTAGGGCTTATTATAGCAGTAGATGTAAGAGTGATATGGTTGATAATAGTGTGTTTGAAACTTCCAATTCATGGATAAGAGAAGCCAGAGATAAGCCTATTATCACAATGCTTGAGCAACTCAGGGTGCAAGTAAAGAATAGGATAGTGGATAACAGGAGATCTATTAGCAAATGGATAAATCAATGGAGTCTAGAAAGCATGAAGAAGTATCAAGAGCAATTGAAAACTTCTACTCAATGTTATGTGGTCTTCAATGGGGACAATGGTTACGAAATCAGCCAAGGAGATGAAAGATATATAGTGTTTTTAGACAAATAAGTGTACACATGTAAGGTATGGGACTTGACTGGCATCCCATGTCCTCATGCTATCTTTGCATATTTCCATAATGGTTAAGACACAGTGAGGCATATTTTTAAATTGGTATCACAGAGACACTTACATGAGAAGTTATCAATTCGCAATTCAACTAGTTAGAGGGAAGCAATTTTGGAAATGTGAAGAATTTGAATTAGTTCAACCACTATAGTACAAGAGACAACTTGGTAGGCCAAAAAAGAAGAGGGTGAAGAAAGTAGATGAGCCAAAGAACTACTGAAATTTGGAAAGATGAGCAGAGATGGTCACAAAGTGACTTACAACATTTGTAATGAAGTAGGGCATACCAAGAGGTCTTGTAAGTTTTATCCAAACTAGGTTGCTGGTCAAAATGTCACTAAGGCAACCAAAATGCAGAAGAACATGTGCAACCACAGCCACTATTAGCAACTTCACTCTAAAGAGAGATGCCTGCAGCAAGCTACATGGAAACAAATGGAACAAGCTATGTCAATCAAGTTTAGAAAACAAGATTGACTAAGTTAGCATGTAAAAGACCTTTCAATAAAAACTTGGTGCAAAGTGCTACTGAAACCAGTTATTAGAGTTCATACTCAATCCTCACAGACAGAATCTTTAAACCAGGTTGGTCACACTTTACAACTACTTTATTATACTAGAAATTTAGTAAGTAGATTATGCTTTTGGTCACACTTTACAACCACTCTATTATACTAGAAATTCAGTAAGTAAATTATGCTTTTGGCATTACATTTTTACTTCTAGTATAAATATGTTCATCTAATACACTAATGCCTAATTGTTTAATCTTTGAAGGTGACCAAGGAAAAATCTGCAAAAAAATTAGGTGGAATTTGTTATAGGAAACCAAAGGATAACCTTAGTAGAGGATTTGGTTTATATTTTGATAAAAACATTAGGAATATGGTGTATAAGGTACATGAAATTATTATAACTAATATTTTATTTCCATTATTTACAATTAAAATTACAAGCATATGTTTATTTTTAAATGATTTTTTCAATTATAATAAACTGTTACTTCTGTGCTAATTAGTCTTCATGGTGCAAATACATCTAATAATGATAGTGAAAATAAATCAATCACTGATGGTGGCCTTCAAACTAAAGCTAGTGGGAAAATTGGCATATTTGATGAATCAACAGTAGGAATTCCACCTACAAGTCTTGGATATTCAACACCTGGAATGAAAAGGATGGGCAATCCATGTGTCACCAAAAGGCAACTTGAACAAGAAAGGGAAAAGCAAATTAGGAATTTGAAGAAAAAAAAAGGAAGGAATAATACAAACTAATATTTTTTTATGTTTCGGAACTTAGCTGAAACAATTTAGTGAAAGAGCGGAAGCATGAAAAACATAAGTTGAGATCATTGAATTCAAAATTTTTCTTCTAGGGTCTCATGCATCATGTAAGATTCATTATTTATCTATTTGATTTCAATGATAAACAGCATATTAAAACACTTTTAATATATTTTTGGATCTACATTTACCATTTAAGATTTTAGAATTAACAGATTAATTCATTAGAACCCTAGATTAAATCAAGAACAAGTGCACTAACCTTTTAATGCACTGTAGTTGTGTTTGGCACCTTTGGGATGCGCCTAGGATACCAGATGTTGTTCCTTTAGCTTGTCCACACCAAGATCACCAATGGCAGCCCCTTGAACAGCTTCTCAAGCCTTTCCAATCAATTAGAAAATCAGGTTTTGCCTTTAGAGATTTTATAGATGCATACAGGACACTAGAAACGATTTCTAGTATTTTTAATTCAAGAGAATGTTGGCAATTCTCTTTGAATTGATGAGAGATGAAGAAGAAGAGAGGAAGAGGTCTCCAAGGGTGGCAGCACATATGAAACAACAGTAGCTTGACTTTTTTTGTTATTTTATCCTTTCCCTTATATAGCTAGGTCACTACTTAAAACCTTTGCCACATGTCACATTCTGATTCGCTCTTAGTTTAATTGACCCAATCACATTGTGCCAAGTGTCAAACTTAGATTTAATCTTGACTTTGATCATCTTACATGATTAAAAGACAATTGGCAAGCTTATGTGTAGTGCCATGTGTCACTATCTCTTGGTGTCACATGTCACCCAGTGAAATGACCAAAATACCCTTGTGTCTTAATTTTGAGTTCTCAACCCAAAATAATTATTTCTCTTATTCTAATCAATTTATATCAAATATAAATTATTAATTAATCTCTATTAATTAATTTCTCATAATTAAATTCATATTTAAACATTTTAAATATAAATTTAACTTATACTATACATCCAATAACCTAGATTTGGTTTTAAGCTATGCTAGGGACTTTGTAATCTAATTGCAAACCAAACCTATTTAATTAATTAATTAAATCATATTTAACTTGGTGATTACTTGTGTATGTGTGTGACTCACTAGGTTCATCACTAATTGGCAATGAGATATGATATCAACTCTTAATATCATCAAAACTCTTTCTTACCATAAATGTTTTCTCTAAATCATTTTATGCACCTCATAGACCATGGTTAACACCTAGCATAGCATGCCATGGCCACCTAATCAGTAATAAGAAATATCTTAAATGAACTTATAATCATATGTTACCATACACTAGAATCTCTCTATTACAAAATCCCAATTCGAGCTGGAGTCATGGTTTATGTCAAACCCCATTTGCTATGAATATTATGTTCTCTTTTAATTCCAGTTCTTGATTAAAAAGATTTTCTCATCAAAAAATCTTTTCTGATTAAATCTATCTGTCCTAGCCAGGAACTTGAAACATCAAGAACAATTAAATGAACATAGGATTTTATCCCTATTTATTTAGGGTAACAGATTCCATCTTGATTAACACCTACCTCCATATATAACTAGTAGGAACCAACACATGCCCATATACCCATACACAATAGAAGTATGAAAGCAGAATCAAACTCAAATCACCTATATACAAGATAACTGTACTATCTCAGGTCTAAAGATTATATGCATTGATATGATTTATGACAATACATTGATAAGAGTAAACTCCACGTGCTTATCATAAATGTCATAGGTTCAGCCTACTTATCATGTATAAGTGCTTATCATGTTTATTATATGGCATGAGACTCACCATTCCATCTTATTTATATCTTATATAAATAACTTGAGAATAAACATGACTATAATCTTTCTAGATAAGTCATGTCCTGTGTGAAGTATCATCAATTGTGAACCAATTTATAATACTTTGCGCTAGAAATACTGTCACTCATATTCTTAATAACTTAAGAATAGAATTTCTAACAAAATATCAATTGACAACGAAAAAGTGAAAATGCCTTTTATTAATAAAATATGTACAAGATACATACTAAATGATATGCTCTAGGACATACTACTAACATTTAGTATATAAACTTGTTTCTACTTTTTAGGTTTTTGGTGTTCAAATGAATGTATTTGGATATTGCAGATAATTTTTTTGTGTTTTTTTTTGAGCATTTTAGTTCCATTTGAAACATGTGCTGCCAATGTTGAGACAAGTTCCTATAGGAACTCTCTAATGCTCAAATATGCAACTGATGTTTTATGTAACATGTATATTAAAACCACTTTGTTACTTATTATTAAAATGAAAGTCCATGTTTTATGTTGCATATGTGTATTTTATTATATATTTTAGGAATTCAATTGTTACTTTGATACAGTTTCTCAGCAATATATCAGTGAAAAGGTTCTAAATTGGTCAATGATCATTTTGCCTATCTGAACAATATACCAATTTCAATTATAATTTAAGGATAACAAAGCAAATTTCATGCTAATAAAAACCAATCAATGTATCTATCAATCAATTAAAACCAAATTAAGGGCAAAATAAAACACTTCATTAAACACATCAAATTGTCTTTCATTCCATAACTCATTTACATATTTCCATCATCACACTTGCAAGAGACAACCTACTTTGAACAAAGTTAATGTATTCCTAAACCAACATGAGGACATTATCCCATCAAACAAAATAACCCTGTTAATACCTAAATTAACCTACTTTGTAATAAGAGCAAATAAAAGCAATACTCATGGTATGAAAATTGCCATTAATATACAAAGTTTCCTACTGCTACTATATTTCATTGTTACCTCACTTTCATCCTTCCTTTTCTCTAATTTCAAATTATTCAGCTCCTCCCTCACTGTGTTCAACTCATCAAAAATAGCTCTAGCTCTTTGCATTTTCCTCAATTCAATGTTTTCAATCATCTTTTTTTCCTTCACGAAGCCAATTATCAATTCCTTGGTCCATTCCGACGACTCACAATCAAGCTATTCAAAATACCCGTAACCTCTGTTCTCAACAGTCTACAAATCAACCAACAGAAAAAATTCAATTCACATTAACCCATATAACTTACACTATACACAGACAATATATATTACACTCTTACTTTATATGATGCGCAGCCATAGAACCTCTTTCCAGGGTTTGTTTCTTTCCATGATGTCCAAATCTTAGCATTCAACTGATAGTAATAAGTTAAAAGGGCCACATTTTCACCATTCTCCTTCTCAATCTTGAATTAGGCCTCAAAGATGAAAACAATCGATTTGAAGAAGAAGATGATGACATTACCCTTCAATAATTCTTTACGAATCGTCTGAAAACAAAAAGGCATGGGTAGGTTATTATGTTAAGGGAGATGAATGTAGCTAACACAACTGTATTTAATAACTCTTAACATTGTCCAGTAATGTGACACGTACGTGTGTTCATTTTGGTTTCATTGGTCTAATTAAATGATATTTTAGGCCCATTCAGTGTTTTAATTAATTATAATGGGGTTAAATGGCCTAAAAAAATTGATTGGGGATTATGTAATCATCTGACCAATTCTTAAGGGCTTAATTGGGCCTTTTGCCTATTGAAAATGACTTTATTCTTCATTTTACTTAATGTCATTTCAACTTTAGGTTTTTGAGGTAAGAAGAATAAGTTGGTAGTGAAAGGTGTGGCCAGAGATTCATATGTAGTGATCCATGAGGCTATTGGAGTTATTTCTTGATCCCTATGATTCTTTTGCCTTTGCAATTAGTGATTTAATTAGCTCAGTGGCTAGTCATAACATCCAGAATTTTTAACATATAAAACATTTTTTTTTATTTTGGCATTATTTTATTGATATTGGATTACTATATTTTGTTTATTATAATTTTACTATTGCTATCGTTAAAGGTGTTTATTTCAAACTTAAAAAATGGTGGTTATGTAAATAATAAGAGGTGATACATTTTATACTATTATTTCATTCATATTTTATTTTATTAAAGATAATTTAAAGACTTATTTTAAATGATTATTATTATTATTATTATTATTATTATTATTATTATTATTATTATTATTATTATTATTAAAACTTGTTTTGAATTAGTTAAAGTATAATTGGACTTAAATGAAGAAAGAAAAGGACCTAAATGAAGAACTTACAAAAGTTTAGGGATTTAATAGATAATTAAAACTGAAAAAAAAAAGAATTTTGAAAATTTTCAGAAGCCAGATCCCCCCTCTCTCATCTCTCTCCATCTTACTCTCTTCCCCCACCCCCTTCCCCCCTTTTCATTTTCTGGCCAATGAAGGAGCACCATCGCCAACCGATGAGTAGAGGAGGACTAGTGACATCCATCGATGGTAAAGGAGCCATAGATGGAGTAATGAGCAGCAGCAAAGGCGGCAAGCAAGGGAGGAGAGAGAAATGGCACGCATGGGAGCAAAAACTTCCTGGCTTTATTCTAGTGCTATACTATGGCCTTTTTGGTCAATTTAGATGGCATTGGAATCCTTATGAACCTAGTTTTCTTTTGGGACTAACCTTAATCAAGATTGTGGCTAGAGGAAGAAGTTTTGAAGGAGAGAAGTTTTGGGTTTCTCAAGCTTTTGGGATAGATCCCTGCCAATTAGTGATGTGAATTGATGATTGAGCCTAGTAATCTTCATCTACACTTCGGAAGATTCGATTTGACACTAATCATGCCTCGATCATAGACCAAAAGGAGAAGATGCTGCTACCTAAACTAAATTGGTCGATATCAGATGATCGGAGAGAACTTTCAACAAATTATCTACGGTTCTATCACTAGTAGCTCATGGGCATCCAGAATGTACATTGGGATCAATGATAGCCCACTGGTGCTCGAGATCAAGTTTTCGACCTGATCTAGATGCCCAGCAGCTCGTCCCAAAACATGGTCAATATCACATTCGATTCTAGCATTTTCAAGTATTCTAGAACTGTTCTAAGTAGTAGAATTTATAAAGATAAACTCAAACTCAACTTGTGCAGTTTTTACTTAGTGTTAGGTTAGCTAATTAAGTTATAAAATATTCATGACTTAGTGAATTAAGTAAAATGAATTTAATTAATACAAGAATGATGTAGAGAACCTCCAGAAATATTTTTATAATTTTTAAAGTGCTAAAAATAATTATTTGGACTTTAGAGAAGTTAGAGATCTGAGCTTGAGTTTAGATGATTAGACCTAGATTAAGTTTCTTGTAGGTCTCGGATGGGCATTGTAATTGTTGTTGTGGGTCTGAGGCCTTGTGTATTGTGTTTTGTTGAGTTTTCTTTGCAAGGGTTAGGTTTAGTTATAGTAGAGATTTTACTGAAATTTTAGCAAGACCTTAGGATTAATTCTTGCATCTGTAGATTAAATTAATTGTTTATTCTGTCAGTCAATTAATAGAGGTCGTTGTGTCTGTATAGGTGATTGAGGCCGACCGTCTTCTTTTTCTAGCTGGACCAACTATAGTTTGGTTTTTAGCTCAGTGAATTGGATATTGATTATTTTTATAATTTTAGTATAATTTATATTTTCCTAGCATGTTCATACATTCACTTATATATATACATATATAGTTACTACATTAGGAGCATACGATAACTATATGGATCGCTGACTCTCTCATAAAAGGATTAAGAGAATATGTAGGATTTCAGATAGTTAAGGTATGGAGTCGACTTCCAACATGTATTAGGTGTGCAGTGTAGCTCCAATTTATCCTCTCAGTTGAGGATTTGGGTGATTTGTTTGTTTGGTGCATTTTCATTAATAGGACAATATTAGAAATAGATAGTTATAAAGATTATAGCTATAATCAATATCTAAATTTTCTGAGTCGAGCGCTCATTTCTATTCAACATTTTTTTCTAGGTTATAGGAGGAGCATTTTGTTTCAGAATATAACTTGTATTTTTCTACACAGGTTGTGCTGTTACTTAGTTAGTGGTTTTATTTTATTTATTTATTTGATTGTTTTAATTTTAGAACTCCGCAGTGACACTAATAAATATTGTATTAATGGATTATATATATATATATAAATTACTTATCAAGGTTACCTTGGTTTCCCCACATTATTAATGGGTTGTATATTGAGTTCAGTTGGACTCCCTAATTTATTTTATAATATTTAATAATATTTTATTCATATGGTGGGCATTGAGTTTGGGTTTGATAATAGTAAGACTTATTATAAGCTTCGAAAGCTTTATACTTGCCCAAATTCTAGTGTCAATCTGACCCATAAAGTTGGATCTTGATACTAGTAATCATGTTTTGAGGCCTCCTATAACTCCTACAGTGAAAGCAAATGTTGATGCCAACTGTTGTTAGTAGGAACCTTCGTTGTGTTGGAGTTGGTGTGTTGCTACAAAATGATTTTAGGCAAGTCTTGGGGTAGTTGGTAAGCGGCTTCATGGTGTGGTAAAAGCTCAAATGGCTAAAGTGTTGGTTTTACTTCATGGTGTGTAGGTG
Organism: Hevea brasiliensis; assembly: GCF_030052815.1. Classification (NCBI taxonomy): domain Eukaryota; kingdom Viridiplantae; phylum Streptophyta; class Magnoliopsida; order Malpighiales; family Euphorbiaceae; genus Hevea; species Hevea brasiliensis. The sequence continues at coordinate 83,781,610 of NC_079501.1, forward strand.
GCATTAGATATGGGGGAGAGGCGCGTATTGTTGGAGGTTGATTGCCAATTTCTATGGTTTGCTTTTTGTAGTTTTACGAATGGTGCGTCTCCTCGTTACCAGTTGCTTGAAGATGTGCATCCTTTTAGCTAATGAGTTTCAAACCTTAGACATGCCGTGAGTTAGTCATACTGGCAATGCCGTGGCTCATACTATGGCGACATTAGCTTTATCTCAAACTGAAAAAATTCTGTATTTCAAGTTGATGTACTTGCTGTCCTTCGCCCTATAGTGGAGGCAGATTTTCTTTATGATTGCAATGAAATCTTGTTTTTCCATAAAAAAAAAAAAAAAAAAAAAGTGAACATGAAAGAAAAAAAAAATGAAAAACTTTAATTAGTTGAACAATTAATATAAAAGAAAATTTTCATCTATGGGATTGCTATTATCATTTATTTACATTTAAGTAACATTAATATATTCTCCTTCTTATAGAATTTTGGAGACTATCATTTTGTACCTATATTCCAAAAGTAGGGGACGATTAATCCCTTATTTACAATTAAGGGATAATGTCGTTTTTTTTTTTTTTCTTTTTTTTTTTTTAATTAATCACTTATAGAATTATGGGATGATTATCGCATTTAGTAAAACAAGCTACAATTTTTTTGTAATAAAAAATTTTACATTATTCTTAATAAATGAAATTATTTATATTTAAATAAAATATTATTTTTTAACCTTTTATCTATTACTTAGCTATTTCCATCTCACACATAAGAAATGCATCCATATATGATCTAAAAAAATAAATTACAATGGTGTGATTTTGTAAATTAATAGATTAAAGTGAAGAATTATAAAAACACTCGCGGACTAAATTTTTGTATGCATTACAGTGTATTTTCTTGTATATATATATATTTTACTTTATAATGTTAGTTTATAAAGTAAAATATATTTTATTATGAATAAAATTACTTTAAATTATTATAGGAAAATAATGTGCAGTAATTAAGATAAAAATAATCATTTAATAATTATAAACAATTAAAACGAGATAATTTTTTAAATTAGATATTGGAAATTAAAAAAAGGGGTAAATTACATATTCGATACCTTAATTTAGGATATACAACAATAAGGTGCCTAAATTTTAATTTACAATGCAAAACTCTCTGATTTTTTTGTTTTAAGTAACATAACATCCTCCCATAACTTTTACTAATTAATTTTTTTTATTGCAGCATTTGTCAGATTAAAAAAATTATATTTACTTTCTATTAATTTGATACTTGTCAGAAAAATTTAATTAATTAAAAATAATATTTTGTAATTAATTTTTCCCTAATTTCTCTCTTCCTTATCCTTTGTATGCCTAAAGTCTCAACAATTCAAATTGCACGTATCGACATTTTAGTATTCAAAATCTATTTACCTGAAATTAACAATCTATGAAAATATAATTTGTTGATATTTGATAAATATCATTTCAATATAAATAGTCTAGTAACTATTTATAAGGTTATAGAGGAGTTTTATGTTTTTTAATTTAAATATTAGGAAGATTTTGTATTAAAACATAAAATTTAGGTATTGTGTTGTTATATATACTTAAATTCACATACTATTTATGTAATTTACAAAAAAATAGAAAAACACCTAATAATAATTTTATAGTATTGTTGTTGGAATAGTAGCTAATAGTTAGTTTTGATATATAAGTAAGATTGCTTACACAATGTTTTATCCGTATTTTTTTGATATGTGAGATTAATTATGTAATATTTTAATTTGAATTAATTTTTTAATAACAATGGTACATATTATTTTTAATTTATATTGGATTAAGAGATTATATTTTTTTTTTAAATTCATTTATTGAAGTATTTATTTATGAAAAAAGAGACTAAAATGTCTTTGATATTAAATGGATAATATTTAATTGGATGTTATCTGAATTATATGAAAATATTTAAATAATATTATACAAATATTGAATTATTTAAAAAAAATTCAAGAATTTAAATTAAAAAGTTTATGAGGCTTATTATCAATATTATTAGAGTTGCCTGACGAGATTTTAGATTTGAACTGTAATTTGAGTCAAATCAATAAAAAATTAAAATAAAAACTCAAAACTAATAAATGTATAATAAATAAATTAATATAATATAAAAAAATAAATTATAAGTGTGTATAATAAATACAAATAACATGCAATTGCATGTAAAAATAAATTATTATTACTATAATATTTTTAGCTCAACTATCATGTCAACTCTCTCTAATTTTAAGTAAAAAATTGGATAAAATTTTTATGGATTTTGAAAAATTATTCTATTTTGCCAAAATTGAAACACAACTTAAGGTTTGTAATTTTTTTTTATAATTAGGCTTTTTTTATATTTATTACAAAAATAGAAAATAAATATCAAACTAAAATTATGGTAAGATTTTAATTTAATAGAAATGTACTGCCACCAAAATTTATACGAATTAGTAAAAATTATAATAATTTAGAAAATGAAAATGTATCCCTAAATTTTAATAATTAAAATTTTCTTCCTATGAGCATATAACAAATATTAATTAATAAAAACAAAAATAAAAATTAAATTAATGAGAAAATTTTTTGTTATATATTTATTAATAAAAGTCAAATTAATTTATAAATTCAAATAATTTATTTATATTAAATACAATCAATTATTTAAACTAAAAAGTAAACAATTTGAATTGATTTGGATTCATGGATTAATTTGGTGGTGCTTGTGCAGATTGATACAAAGCGCTCTTACATTATGTTTGGCAATATTTTAGTGGAGAAGAAAATAAAGGAAAGGAAAAAAAAAATGAGGAAGAAATTAATTTTCTCTTTTTTTATATTAGAGAGGAAAATAAAAAAAATTCTTTTAAATAATAAAATATCTATTTTATCCTTAATGTTTACAATTAAAAAAAATAATTATAAAATTTTATTCATTTTATATAGGATGGCAATGACTAAGTTACTTTTAATTCATGTATCTGATTTGACTGAATTTTATTGAGACCTTTTTGATAGCATATAATTAGTTTGAGAAGAGTTAAATTTAAATAATAATACTTATGTTGAATTTGAGTCAGATTCGTATTTTACATGTGTACTCATTAGTCGATGTCGTTTATATAAATAATTAATTAAATTTAATATTTTTAATAATATTTAAAAATTTTAAGTTTATTTAAGTCATAAGAAAACCAAATTTATAAGTTTCTCATTTTTTTGGAATTTCTCAAATAATGAAATTTAATTTCAAAATTTCTTTAAAATTGTGAGTAACCTGTTAAAATACCTATCAACATTTATCATAATAATCTAAGACACATATGAAACCTATATGGTTTCGTTCACAACCCTCTCACAATAACCATAATTTATGCTACCATCTCATCAATTAAGATAAATTTACATACTTGGAAATTTACAATATACACGTATAAAAGCGTTTACAAAATACAAGACTTATTTCAACATCCATGTAGTTTGTAGAATTTAAATAGTTACACATTAAAAGATTATATTTCACAACATAATTGCCTGATGCAATATAATCTCCTAATGTGTACAAAATAATATGGTGTCTTTTTAAGTCTTGAGCAAAACGTCACCCATTCGCCCTTACTCTCGTGCTGGCTCTTTATTCTTACTTTTATTATCTACGGAAATTTCAAACAACTTCACTAAGCAAATTTGCTTAGTGGTGCTATAACTTAATGATATTATGTTATGCAACATGTATATGAGCAAATCATTCATAATCTCATGAAACATGTTTCTAACAATTACATTTCATTAGTACTGTCACACTTTACTCGTCTGTAAGGCATAACGTGATCCCGTAGTATATCTAATGAATTACCGAACTTCGTCTATTGATAACCCATTAAATACACTATAAGGGATTTTAAATCAATTTCCATTTCTTTTTAAAGTGGTGGGTAATTTTGAATAGGTATTAAAAACATTTAATTGAAGTTAAGTCATAATCAAAATTTTAATTAATTTAAAATCTTCGTAATTTTTATAAAAAAATTCGGCAGAGTACTGTCTATAATTTGGAAAAACAGTTCTTCAAAAACCTATGAAAACACTCCCAATATATATAATTCAACCCCAAACTCCGATATTTTCAACTCAACTCAATTTCAACCAAAAAATCTCAGGCAATTCATTATATAAAAAAAAAAAAATACTTTTTAAACATAAACTCAGGAATTTTCATAACTGGGGAATAACAGTTTCATATTACAAGAATTTACATTGATCAACAACAAAATTTCAAAATTTTGTTTTACAACTGCTCATGTCTTATGTACATACATACAATTACATATACATCGAAATAAAAATTTACAAGGGCATAATTTATATACCCAGTAGTAATACAAAAATTCTGATCACTTCAATCCCAAGCAGCTTACTCTGCTGCTTTATCCGTCTCTTTACCTGCGACAGTAATAAAAAGCTATTGCTGAGCCATTGACTCAGTGGTGCATAACTTAAAGAAAATAATAAATTATTGACTCAGTGGTGCATAACTTAAAAAAATAATAAATTAAACAGCAAATAAATCACAATTGTTCAAATTAAATCAATTGAGATGTTAACACATATAAAATCATGCTTTATTTTTAAAGCTAAAAAATTTCTTAAAATAAATCAAATCACATAACAATTTCTTTTGAAATGTCACACAGCTTAATCATGACCTAATTATCCAATTCATCCCAGTAGCCAAAGGCTAATGAGGAATACCAAGGCTAGCTAGCACAAATAAATGTGTACCCATCCAATTCGTCATCAACTAGCACACACCTCAACACTTCAGCTAGAGAGGGAATTCAAACTAATTCATCCCACTAAGCAAGCTAGTGAGGAATTCAAACAAATAATTACGATTGCTGTGATTTCAAACCATTTTAACCAATTTTAAACATCAAAATAGCCATTGATCCACATTCAAACTAATTTCCCAATAAGTACTATTCATATGGTCAATTCTGTACAGTGGCAGGGTACCTAATCCGGATTTAACCTAATTTTTCACTCTTTTGTGGTCGATTTTAGGGCAGAGTTTCTCCATGAAAATTGTAGCATTATGACCTTATTTTCATCTCCAATTAGTGCAACAGAATTCAATTTATGGCTATTTAAGTGGACTATGGTCAGGCTGTCCAGAATTGAACATTACACATTCACAATTCCATTTCAATTTCAATCATTCAATCCCACTCCTAACCACACCAATTGACCAATTCAAGCATCAATTAGGTCAATTGGTATCAATTCACAGAATCCCTAAAATTTTCTCCCAAATTCTAATTGTTAAGAACCATAATTATGCAATTGCTACATTTCATAAAATCAAAGTGTATAAATCTCCTCAACCAACTCATTTAAACTTATTTGCACCTTTAATTCCATTTAAAACATCATAAACCCTAGTCATGCTCAAGGAGGCCGAAATTCATGGGCTCCCTTAACATGCTATTTTTGGTTCATTTTCAATAATTTCCAACTTAATTAAAGTGCCTAATCATAATTAGGAAGAGAGAAATGGAAAACTACTACTAACCTCTTTGGTGGGCTTTCCAAAACCTTCACCACTCCACTTCTTTTTACTCCCAAAATGGTAAGCAAGTTTCAAGGGTGGAACTTAAGGAATTTAAGGAAGGGAGCTAAGGGATTTCAAGCTTCTTCCCACCTTAACAATGGTGGAATGAGAGAAAGAGAGAGATGAGAGACGGCAAGAAGAAGAAAAGAGTGATAATTACATTTTTTTTTCTTTTCTTGTCATTTATGTTAACATTATCCCAACATTTCAATTTTTATAAATTTAAAATTTATTACATCATGCTTGAGTAAGAATGACGTCATAATTCTTTTTTACTTTTGAATTTCTTTCTTTTCCTTTTCATTTTCTTTCACTCACCTCTTCAATTTAAATCCATCTTTTATAATTTTAATTTTCTAGTTTTTAATGGGCAATTAGCCCATAAATCATCTCTAAGGGTGAATTGACTAAGTTACCCTTACCGATCTAATTGATTTTTCCAACAATGCTAAATTGCTTCCGTAACACTGATTCAATTATTTGACCTTGTTCTCAACTCTTTTCCGTGGTTTTCACATTTTCCCTAGATTCGCAATAATTCTTAGGCCTGGGGTGCAACAATGTCCCACTCAAAAATAGGACAGCGATTGACCTCACAGTCATTTCCTAATACGATCACTCATCGCTGTGGCCTTGGCTCATTTAACGTTTTATGCTTTGTTTTTCTTATTTGTATTTCATCTTCATTTAGTTGTTGTTATTTTTCATTCATGACTTTTCTAGGTGACTTAGTTATGGTTCTAAGCCTCTTGATTGTCTGAATCGAAATTAGTCACCGAAATAGTACAATGTATAGAACTAGTGAATGTAGGGGTGTTACAACTCTCGCCCCCTTGAAATATATTTTGTCCCAAAATTTTACCTGATATTAGTCTTTGAACAGTTGTGGGTGCTGCCTCCTCATATCCTCTTTACGCTCCCAAGTAGCCTTCTGGCTTGAATGATGGTTCCACAGCGCCTTAACCAATGGTATCTGCTTATTCCTCAGCTGCTTCACCTCATGTGCCAGAATCTCTATGGGTTCTTCCTCATATGTGAGGTCTGGATTCACCTCAATCTCCTCAACAAGTAGAACATGAGATGGGTCTGATCTATACCTCCTCAACATAGACACATGGAAGACATTATGTATCTTTTCCAACTCTGGAGGTAGTGCCAATTGGTATGCCAAAGGACCCACTCTTTCCAGAACCTCATAAGGCCCAATGAAACGAGGACTCTGTTTCCCCCTTCTGCCAAATCTCATAATTTTCTTTCAAGGAGAAACTTTGAGAAATACCTTATCACCCACTGCATACTCAATATCTCACTTTTTTAAATCGATGTAGGACTTTTGCCGGTCTGATGCAGCCTTAAGTCTGTCTCTGATAAGTTTAATCTTCTCCTTTGTTTGCTGAACAATTTCTGGGCCAATCAGCTTCCTTTCACCTACTTCATCCCAACACAGAGGAGTTCTGCATTTTCTGCCATACAGAGCTTCATATGGAGGTGTAACATCCTCACTTTAGCTAGTCCGTACAGTCTACTGTTTCGGTGACCAATGTCGGTCCGGGCAGCTAGAATGTTTGAAATTATAAATAGACTAGAGTGAGGAGTTATAAAGAAACTAAATAATGCTCATAAAAAATCAAGGAAAAATTTTTAAAAATGAAATACACTAAGGTTAAACGAGCCGAAACACCAAGGATGAGTAACCCGAAGGGGAAGTGACGGTGAAGGCCGTTAGCAACCCTAGACCCAGGGGAAAAATTATAAAATAATTATTGAGACTCCAGAGAAGGGTCATTGAGGTTCTTATGGAATTTGAATACCAAGAAAATGCTTAAAAAATTTTTTCTATCGGTACATACAATTTTGGCTCGTTAAGCCAAACAGAGGGCATTTTGGTCATTTCGTCTTCAGAGGTGATTTTTGACTAACTTGTCCAGTTAAATAAATAATTTATATAACATAAAATATGAATAAATATTGTTAAAATTTTAATTGAAATTAAATAGACAAGAAAAGTAGAGAAAATGAAAGAAAATGGAATTATGACATCATAATGATGTCATTAAAATTTTCCCAACCAATCCAATGTTGACACATGGCATAAGTTTATTTAAAAGAGACTAAGTGGGCTAAAAAATGAAAAAAAAAACAGAACTCCTTCTCTATTCTTCTTCTTGCCGTCACCCCTCCCACCATTGCCAACCTTAAGCAAGCTTTTCAAAGCTTGATTTCACTAGCTTTTACCCAACTAAACCCTATATTCCCAACACAAAAAAGTGTTCTTATACCTTGGAGAGTCTTTTGGGAGCAAAAAGAAAGGAAAAAGAGGAACCTTAGCAAGTGGGAAATCTCACTCCATTAGAGGTTTGTGACCTAACCTTAGTTTTCACTTTAAATTCATGTTTAAGGACTAAGAATTAGTGCAAATCATAAAGAAATTTATTGAATATCATTTGTATGCCAACCCATAATTTTAGCAGCCTTGGTTAGGGTGAGATTGTGATGATTTTTATGGAGTTAAAATGGTAGTATGGCTGCCCACAATATGTATTTCTTAAGTGGATTGATGAAATGCAATGATAATGCATGGTTTGTAATGTTTGAGTTAGGGTTTGGGGTGGAAAATGAGACTTTGATCATGTGATGATGGAAGTAGGTTTTAATGGTCAATTAGTGACCATTTGGTTTTGTTTGAATAAAAAAAGAAGTGAATTGTGTAGTGGGATTTGAGGTTGGTGTGGTTGCCCTTGGTGACCTGCATTCTGCCTGGGCAAAATGACCAACTGAATAGTGTTTAGTCATTTGGCCATAACTTAGTGTAGAAAGGTCCAATGGACCTGAAATTTTACCACCAATAAGCTAAGATATAGACCAACAACTTTCGTGAAGAAACCTAACTCAAATTATGACCATAACATATTCAAAAAGTGACCTGAAGTCACTGCTCCTAATACTATAGATTTGGTCAGTCCAGAAATTCTGGAAAAATCGTAATCCGGCCAGTTGTGGTTTTTGGGCCATAACTTGAGCTACAAAACTCCAAATGGAGTGATTCAAAAAAGGAAATGCAACTAGACAAAATAAGGAACAACTTTCATGTTGATCATTTTGCCAAATTCCCATTGCAAAAATGACTAATGGAACAGTAAACATAAAGCTTAAAAACTGAAAATTCTGTCCAATTAACATCAAGCTTGGAAATGGTATTGGTAACCAATACCAACAAATTTAGAATGCAAAATGTGGTATGTTGGGAGTACTAGAACCAATGTACCTATTACCTATGCAAAAGTCAACATTTTAGTTGACTAATGAAATGAATAGTAGCAATAAAATTTCAATTTCAAAGAATTACATAAATTAAAAGTGTTAAATGCCCTAGTAGGCCTAATGTGATTGGTTTGGATAGGTTGGCATGCCAATAGGGTTCTGTTAGCAGTACTGCATATGGCTTCATGCCATTCTGTATTTCATGGTTTCCCATGCCATTCTGTGACATAATAACCTTTGGCTATGTTATTTGAGTTGTTACACTCTGGTTTTATCCCTAATAATTATTACAGCTTATTAGTTGTTCTGTTGTACACTGGGAGACACAACGTGACCAATGGTATGATGGTCCGAGGTACTTAGTACCCAGTACCAGTCTACCCATTTATCCAGTCTAGTCGACTATTATAGTTTACTCGGGCAATGATAATAAATTTTACTAAATTTTAATCGAATAATACTGCAATAAATATCGAAAATTAAGTCTACCCAAAAATGAAATCATACATTCTGCATATTTATTTTTATTTTATTTTATTTTATTTTATTTTATATTGTCACCACTAAGCAAAGTTGCTTAGCGAGTCGCTTTTGGCATGCGCAGGTACTAGAGACCTAGCTGGGGAGCCCAGCAAACATCAGACCGGGTGAACCTTCAAATCTGCATCCAGAGTCCAGAGTCACCTCACATCTGCAGTGCACATGGTAGGACATTAGGACTTTGGGGTAGCATTTTGTATTTTGTATTTTGTATTAGTTTTGGATTGTAACTATAAACTCTTGAAATTATTTGATGATGTAAATATATGAAATTTCAAGTTATTGAAATTTTCTGTGTAATGTATGTTGATAAATGAAATGTTGAGAAATATTTATGAATGAGCTTCCAGTGATGATGTGAACAGAAAAGGAAAATTTCTGAAAATAATATTGAGATTTTGAGATTGAGTTAAGATGTGTGTGTATAATGGAGTTTGGATTTGGAAATTATATTGGAAGTGTTTTTAAACAGGTTCAGAAGAACTGTTTTTCCAATTTACAGCCGGCACTCTGCCGGATTTTCTATGAAAAAATTTCTTAAATATTCAGATTTATCAAAAATTATAAATAAATGAATTTAAAAGGGATAAATTGTAATTAAAATATGAATTGGTGCTCCAGCACACTGAGTGGCATAACTTGCTCGGTTACACTGTAGACGGGTAAGAGGTGTCACAGTAGGCATCCCAATGCTTGATTGGTAACTATTATTGTAAGCAAACTCAATCAAAGGCAAGTGTGTATCCCAACCACCTTCAAACTCAATTACACAAGCCCATAGCATATCCTCCAATATCTGAATCACCCTATCAGACTGGCCATCTGTCTGTGGATGGAATGTCATAATGAAGTTCAATCTAGTTCCTAGGGCTCTCTGTAAACTACCCCAGAATCTAGAAGTGATCCTTGGATCTCTGTCTGACACAATCGACAATGGCACTCCATGGAGTCTCACTATCTCATCAAAGTATAATTTAGCCAATCTGTCCAGGTTATAATCCATTCTCACCGGCAGAAAGTGAGCAGACTTAGTCAATCTGTCTACAATGACCCACACTGCATCATGGTTCTTCTGTGTTCTCGGAAGTCCCATCACGAAGTCCATTGTGATTCTTTCCCATTTCCACTCGGGAATTGGCAATAGATGTAGCAACCCAGCTGGCACTTGGTGCTCTGCCTTCACTTGCTGACAAGTTAGGCATTTGGATACATACTCAGCTCTATCTTTCTTCATACCCATCCACCAATAGTGTTTTTTTACAGTTTTATACATTTTAGTCCCACCAGGGTGCATAGCAAAAGGAGAGTCATGTGCTTCCTTCATAATGATTTGCCTCAATTCCACATCATTAAGAATGCACATTCTGTCCTGGTGTAATACCAAGCCATCATCATTTACTGAAAATCTAGGCTTCTTGCCATCCCGAGCTTCTTTCTTCAATTTCTGATACTTCTCATCATTTTGTGTAACCATTTTAATTTGATCCATCAACACTGGCTTCACTTGCCAAGCAACTATCATCTGTCCCTCATCATCGACCTCCAAACTAGCATGCAGTGTGTAACACCCCTCACCCAACTACAGTGTAGCCGAGCAAGGCGTGCTACACGGCGTGCCGGAGCACCTGATCTTATCTGATTTCATTACAGTTCTTAATTTACTTGTTCAAAAACTTTATTTAAGGTTTAGGCTATTTTTTACTTTTATCAAAATCTAACTAATTTGGAAATTTCAAAAATTTTAATGATAATCCGCCAACGTGCCGACTGTAATTTGGACTAACAGTTCTTCTGAACCTGCCAAAGACAATTTCAATATATACTCAATTTCTCAAACTTAATAGTCTCAAAAATTTTCGAACATAATGTATCTCAATACAGTATTCAGATTTCTCAGAAATCTCATCAGATTTTCAACATCTCAATATTCACAAGTACAATCTCATTATAACTCAAATTTAATTCACATATTAAAATACTTACTTTGAGTAGCTTCCATAATTCATAGGTTAATTACATGAGTTTATTTTGTACAAGATATACAATTAATTTACAATGTGCTAGGAATGAATAATATACATAACATGTATAAAATGAGCCCTATCTACATGCATTGTTGAGGAGGTGATAATCTTGAACTCTTCTGACACTTCTGCAGATCTGGACTCCAAAAATCTCAGTTGACAGTCTACTGGTTTTACCTTCAGTATCTGTGCGAGGAAGCAATTCCATCGCGCTAAACATTTCTGCTTAGTGGTGCAATAGTATAACAAGAAATAATATATACAATTAAAGAAAGAAATAAATCATAATTTGAATACTCAAGAATCAATTTAATTTGGTATGGTATTTCTAGTATCAACGATTTTATATACTAGTTTGTTCCTCTTTGGAAGTGCTTAGTTTATAACTTTTCAGTAATACTACCCAGTATACAAATTATTCTAACTGTATTGTATTTCAAGTCTCTACAATTCTGCAATTTATATTTTTGTTATGTTTCTTTTGCTAATCTCCTTTACTCATTCATTCAATACTTAATTTAATTGTACTGAAATTTCATTATACTTAACTTAACTTAGCTTCCTGAATTGAATAACGTTTTAAATGACTGCCCATATAGCCTATACACTGACCAGACTGGATAAATGGATATATACTAGCACTGGGTACCAAGTACCTCGGGTTGTCACACCATCGGTCACAAAGTATCTCCCGGTGTGCAAACAGTGTGGCTAAAAAGCCATATAATCAATCAGGTATTAAGCCGAGTATAATAACACAAACTGTATAGCCATAGGCTATTAAAATCATAGTATGGCATAATAAGCCATAAAACACAGTATGACGTAAAGTCATTTACAGAACAGCTGTCAGAATCCTATTGGCATGCCAACCTATCCAAACTAGTCAACTAGGCAAATTAGGGCATATTACAAAATTACATATTTAATTCTTTATTCATAGGGTTTACACATCTTTATGCCTTTCACTGGTCAATAAAATTATTGACCTTTTTATGCATCATGGATAGGTTGATTCTAGCATCAATATGTCACAATTTGCATTTCAATAAGCTGCCAATATAGTGCAATTTACCATTTTTACAAGTTGGCATTCATTGCCAAATTGCTTCAAGCATCATTGTATGTAAATGTCAAATTCTCAATTTTTGTGTGCTAGATTGGTCTAGCTTAAAGTCCTATTTCTCTTGGTTTTTAGGTTCTGGTCAAAGAAGCAAAATTGTAGCTCTATGTCTCATTGCAAGCGGGGCAAAATTTCAGGTCATTCCGAGTTGTATAGACCAAGTTATGGTCAATTTACTAAAACTGGACAGATTGCACCTTTGGTGCAAAATTTGGTCAATTTCTCAATTTTTGTGTGCTAGATTTATCTAGCTTAAAGTCCTATTTTCCTTGGTACTATTCACTGCAATTCATTTCATTAGTCAACCTATAATGTTGACCCTTGATGCACTTTACGTGAGTCAATTCTAATGTTACCAATATGTCACATTTTATAGCCCTTTAGTGTTGGTATATGTTACCAATTTCATTTCCAAGTGTATTGCATTTTATTGCAATTTATCAGATTTCGGTGTACTATTTTGACCTAGCCGGACGACCTAGTTCCCTCGATTTTCGGGTTTTGGTCCAAATTACAAACTTGTAGGTCTATGTCTTATGGAACGCGAGGCAAAATTTCAGGTCATTCTGAGTTGTGTAGACTAAGATATGGTCAATTTACTAAAGCTGGACAGAATGTATCAAAATTGGTCACTTTAGGTCATTTTAGGTTCGGCCAGTTTTTGGACCCGAACTTGTGCAAGCTTTTTGACTTGCTTATGGTCATTTCTGGGCTTGGGTGTCCTCATAAGACTTGTAGATATAGGTCTTAACTATTCATGGTCAAAATTTCAGGTCAATTGGACCTGTTTTGAGTGAGTTATGGCCTAAAAACTAACTGCTGCCCAAATGGTCAGTTTTCAGGCCTTAAATGCACTAATCCGGATTTGGTCACTTTTTAAGGTCAGTTTCTAAGCAGAATTTTGGCAACCTTTCTACATAAAAGTTGGCCTATTTGGTGTCTAGTTTCACCCTCCATTGGCGTCATACCAATTGGGTTCACAGTTTGGCACTTGTGGCCTAAATTATGTGCTGCCTTCAATACACAACCTGCACAAAGCTCATACACTCCCAATTTAATGTTCCTTCTCCTCCTCATTACTACAATATTCAATCAACAACACTTCCATACATCTATTGTACACAATTCCAACAACAATTCTGGGCAGAATGTTCAAGTGCTCAATGCACACAATTTATCATTAAGTTCAACATTCACTTCCACCAAAATTCAACATACTTCAATGTTAATATTACACATATACTTCAACATATTCATACTTCAATATCACTTACACTTGCTGCCCAAAATTTAACATTAACATATATCATTAATAACCACATGTTCACACACAAATTTATGCTATTAAGGGCTGCCAAACATGGCAGTTTGCTCAAGGCATCAAGGTTTCATTTCACACCTTTAATCTAAACACTACATGTACATACTTATGCACAAACTTACTACAACTTTCATTTGAATTAATCAACCTTCATTTTCTTCATTAGAAGTAAAAATAACTCAAGCTCAACAAGGGTTCATGGCTGCCCAAAATGAAGCAACAACACAAATCTCCAATAATTGTTTCAAACCATAATTTAAATTTCTCAATTTCAATCAATTCAAGTCCTATCACTTCCCATACATATACCCATATCAAACATCATCTTTAAACTCATCTACATCATTTAAACACATCAAAATCCCATGAATGTCTTGGCTGCCGAAATGAAGGGCTCACCAAATATACATTAATTTACTCAATTTCTTCACAAATCAACTCATCCAAAGCTCAAAACAAGATCTAATGAAAGAAAATGGGGAGATTAAGCACTAACCTCAACTTGTGCTTGATTAAACTTCACCAAAACTTGCTTTTCTTGTTGCCAATATCTTCCCCAAGGTGAGTATGCAAGCTTTAATGAAGGAAGGAAGTGGAAAGGATGGCTAGAACATGCTTGCATGGAGGTAGAGCAAGGTGCGGCAATGGAGTCCTCCCATGGTGGAATTCGGCTGGTTTGTGAAATGTTGAAGATGAAGTGGTTTTTGCCCACTAATGGCTTAGATAATGTCCCAAGGATTGAGTTAGTGGAGCACTAACTCTAAACTAATTGTTTAATTAGTTAAACTTTCATTATTTGCACCTTTAGCTCAATTATTTCACTATTTACATAATGTATCACCATTTAATTTTTCATGACATTTATAAAGTGTAATATCATTTATTTTTAATGGAGATTGAGGTCAAAAGGCAACACTAGGTGTCAAATGACCAAAATACCCCACTTCGGGTTATATTCTCGATTTTTCGGTAACACTAATTTTTGTCTGTTTCTCGATTTTTCATTTTTCTTTGTACTAATTTATTAACTTTTCTTTGATATTTCTAGTGTCAATTACATTTCAATAAACCTTTATCTATGTCTCAAAATTAAATTCCGAGGGTTCCTCACGGTCCTGAGGTCGGCAACGGCCTTCCCAGTGCGGTCACCCATCACTGTGGTGCCGGCTCGTTTAACTTAGTATCATTTTCTCTCTTTCATTTTTGTTTGATTTTTCTTGTATTTTCTTTTTATTTATTTCATCATTATATGTCTGTTCACTATCACCGAAGTGTAGTTCCAGACATCCTAACTTGCCTGGACTGTTATTTGACTACTGGAGCAATAAAATGTACAGAACACGTACAGGGAGGATGTTACACAGTGCTTTTAATTCATACACCATAGACAAAGGAGAAACTTTTACACTGGCCATAGTTTTGCGGCTCAGAGCATCAGCGACTACATTTGCCTTCCTTGGTTGGTAGTCTATCAGACTATTATAGTCCTTAATCAGTTTTAACCTCCTCCTTTGCCTTAAATTCAACTCTTTCTGGGTACCCAAATACTTCAGGCTCTTGTGATCTGTGTAGATGTAACACTTTTCCCCATACAGATAATGTCTCTAGATCTTCAAAGCAAACATAATAGCTGCAAGCTCCAAGTTATGTGTAGGGTAGTTTCTCTCATGTGGTTTCAACTGACGTGATGCATAAGCAATGACGTTTTGGTTTTACATTAGTACACAGCCTAACCTATTGTGAGAAGCATTGCTAGAAACAGTGTATTCTTTACCCGGTGTAGGTAAAGTAAGGACTGAAGCTTCAGTCAAACATCTCTTCAATTCATCAAAACTTTGCTAACATTTATTAGTCCACTGAAATTTCACATCTTTTCGAAGCAGCTTGGTCAGTAGAAATGCCAATATAGAAAATCCCTTCACAAAACGTCGGTAATATCCAGCTAAACCTAGTAAATTGTGAACTTCAATGACATTTTTGGGTGGCTTCCAATTAACGATAGCTTTAATCTTGCTGGATCTACCTTAATACCCTCAGCTGACACAATGTGCCCCAAGAAAGAAATCTCTTTTATCCAAAATTCGCACTTCGATAACTTAGCTTACAACTGCTTCTTTCTTAAGGTTTGTAGCACAATTCTTAGATTCTTATCATGCTCCTCTACATTCCTCGAATATACCAATATGTCATCAATAAACAAAACCATAAATTGATCAAGATATGGCCTGAAGATAGTGTTCATCAGGTCCATAAATGTAGCTGGAGCATTGGTTAACGCGAATGGCATAACCAGAAACTCATAATAGGCCATACTGAGTTCTAAATGTAGTTTTTGGAATACTCTACTCTTGCACTTTTAACTGGTAATACCCTGATCTCAAATCAATTTTGGAGAATATAGCTACACCCTTCAACTGATCAAACAAATCATTTATGCGGGGCAACGAATATCTATTCTTTATTGTCACCTTATTCAATTATCTGTAGTCGATACATAGACGGAGAGTACCATCTTTCTTTTTAACAAACAACACTGGTGCTCCCCAAGGTGACACACTGGGGCGGATAAAGCCCTTACTAAGCAACTCTTGCAACTGTACCTTTAACTCCTTTAATTCAGCAGGTGCCATTATGTACAGAGTAATAGAGATTGGGTCCACACCAGGCATAACCTCTATTTCGAACTGCACCACTATTTCCGGATGTAATCCTAGCAACTCTTCAGGAAACATATCCAGAAAGTTACATACAGTGGGGATGTCCCTCAATGTTGGACTCCCAACTTAGGTGTTTATCACATGGGCCAAGTAAGCTTCACACCATTTTCTGATCATTTTCTGGCCAGTGCAACAGAAATAAGGTTTGATGGCAATAGCTGCCACTCCCCATGTATTACTATATCACCATATTGTGGGAGACCAAAAGTGACTATCTTCAGTCTACAGTCAATCATTGCATGATGCCTAGCTAACCAATTCATGCCTAAGATGATATCAGAAGCTTTGAAGGGCATTTCAATCAAATCAAATAAGAAGGTATGTCCTTGGATCACCAAAAGACAAACCATATACATTATGTTGACCTTTATCTCTTATCCTAACAGACTAGTTACTAGCACCTCAACATCCATTTTCACACTAGGGACAGCAATAAAACTAATGATGCCAGCACTAACATAGGAATGCATAGATCCGGGATCAAACAGTACAAACACATCTTGATTAAAGATAGAGAATATACCAGCCACAATATTGGATGTTTCAGCCTCTTCTCTCTGTCTCATAGTGTAGACTCTAGCTGGAGCACTATCCTGCTCTGACTGATTAACTGTGCCCTGACTGCTTGAGACACTGCCCCTACCTCTGCCTTTGCCTCTACTAGCTGGCTATGAACCTCTGGTGGCAGAACTCTGAACAGATCCTTCTGCTATAGTAGTGGGTGGCCCATATTTGCGGGGGCTGGTGCAGTCCTTCGCAAAATGTCCCGTACCACCGCAGTTATAACAAGCACCGATCGCCTTGTAGCATACCCCACCATGGTTCCTACCACAAGTTTCACAAGGACGTGGAGGAAAGGAACTTCTAATCGTTTGCTGACCAAATCTAGGTGGTCTCTGTCCCAAAAATCTCCCACTGGAACTCTGATCCACTGGCTTCCCACTTTTCTCTTTTTCTGTCTTTTCTTTCACTGGTGCCCCTTCTGATTCAATCCTCTTTAACTCTAGGGCTTGAGATATCAGTTCAGAGAAGTTATCATGCCAAAATCCCACCACTTCCATTCTCAAACTAGGCTTCAACTTGACTTCAAACCTTTTGCATCTTTCTCTACTGGTAGTAAGCAGACTCCCGGTATAGTGGCTCAGGCGAAAAAATTCCCTTTCATACTCTGCCACTGTTCTGCTCCCCTATTTCAGATTTAAAAATTCCTGTAGCTTCATGTCCACATAAGTATCTTGGACATATTTCTGTCTGAACTCTCTAAGTCATCCCATGTCAATACTGGGGGTTCCACCAGACTGTGGGGGATGATTTTTCACCAATCATATGCATCCCCTTATAGAAGTGAAACTGAGTACTCAAATTTTAACTCATCCATGCAGTGCAGCTTCTTAAAGAATCTTTCTATTCTTTCCAACCACTACTCTGCTTCTAATAGGTCCACTGTACCCTTAAATTCTGTAGCACCATACTTGACCAACTTGTCATACTGCCTGGCTGGAGGTTGTGGTTGTGCTGCTGGGGTTTGAATTGGGGGCTTGGGTGGGTATACCTCTTGCCATTTGCTGAAATAGTGCAGCCCTTTGCTGAGCGAACTGAGCAGAAAACTACGGCATTTGAGGAGCTGAAGTGGCTGACCCACTCACATTCTGGAGAGCTGGGGCTTCCCCTTGTGCCCCAGCTTCAACTGATTACTCGACTAAGCAATCCCCTTCTTCCATAGTCAGTTAGAGGTTATTCTACCACCTAAATAAATAATACAAGGAGATTTCCCTCTATTAGTTCATATTTATAATGTAATGTACCGTATGTATTAAACAATGACATTGAGCAGTTGCACTATCAAAGAAAAATATTCAAATTCATAGCTCAAAACATACTTAAAAACTTGCTCTGATACTACTAAAATATGTCACACCTTACCTCTCTATAAGGCGTAACATGATACCGTAGTATACCTAATGAATTACCAAACTTCGCCTACTGATAACCCATTAAATATATTACAAGGGATTTTAAACCAATTTTCATTTCTTTTTAAAGTGGTGGGTAATTTTGAACAGGTATTAAAAACCTTTAATTGAAGTTAAGTTATAATCAATTTTTTAATTAATTTAAAATCTCCTCAATTTTTACAAAAAAATTCGGCAGAGTGCCGTCTATAATTTGGGAAAACAGTTCTTAAAAAACCTATGAAAACACTCCCAATATATATAATTCAACCCCAAACTCTGATATTTTCAACTCAACTCAATTTCAGCCACACAATCTCAAGTAATTCATTATAAAAAAAAAAATACTTTTCAAATATAAACACAGGAATTTTCATAACTGGGGAATAATAGTTTCATATTACAAGAATTTACATTGATCAACAACAAAATTTCAAAATTTTGTTTTACAACTGCTCATGTCTTATGTACATACACACAGTTACATATACATCGAAATAACAATTTACAAGGGCATAATTTATATCCCCAGTAGTAATACAAAAATTCTGATCACTTCAGTCCCAAGTAGCTTACTCTGCTACTTTATTCGTCTCTTTACCTACGACAGCAATAAAAAGCTATCGCTGAGCCATTGACTCAGTGGTGCATAACTTAAAGAAAATAATAAATTAAATAGCAAATAAATCACAATTGTTCAAATTAAATCAATTGAGATGTTAACACATATAAAATCATGCTTTATTTTTAAAGCCAAAAAATTTCTTAAAATAAATCAAATCATAGAACAATTTCTTTTGAAATGTCACACAGCTTAATCATGACCTAATTATCCAATTCATCACAGTAGCCAAAGGCTAATGAGGAATACCAAAGCTAGCTAGAACAAATATATGAGTACTCATCCAATTCATCCTCAACTGGCACACACCTTAACACTTCAGCCAAAGAGGGAATTCAAACCAATTCATCCCACTAAGCAAGCTAGTGAGTAATTCAAACAAATAATCACGATTGCTGCGGTTTCAAACCATTTTAACCAATTTCAAACATCAAAATAGCCATTGATCCACATTCAAACTAATTTCCCAACATTTAAGCCAACAACACATAAATTATATTATTTCAAATATTAGATATAAATGAAGTCATAAATTAAATAATTTCATTTCCCAATTCATTCAAATCAAAATCCAAATTGAATTTTGAAAAAGAACTAGTTGTTGTGCACAAGCCTCAAATGAGTCGCCTCTTGGCCTTGACTCACTTTTTCCTTATCTTGCTCAATTTCTTTCTCCACTAAAATACATAATTTAAGGCGTTTCAATATTCATTCAACTCATTTCCATAATTAATCCAACACTTAAATGCATGCATACTAAATTTCTCTCACAATTTCCCCTTAAAGTTGAATTCTTTGTATGTGGTATGTTATGGTTACTATTCATTTGACTATTTGGTCAAAATATTGACTTTTTCATGCTAAATAGATATGCTAATTTTAATTATCCCCACATACCACATTTTGAGTCACAATTATGTTGGCATTAATTGCCAATTGAATTTCTAAGCTCCTTAGGAGAAATTGCAATTTTTCAGTTTTGGTCTCTAAAGTTTATTGTTCCATTGGCCTATTCTACAATAGAAATTTGGCCAACTTTCCTTCATCAAAGTTATTTCTTAATGTCTTAACTTTAATTCTCTTTTTGAATCACTCTATTTGAAGTTTTGTAGCCCAAGTTATGGCTATTTAACCATAACTGACCGGATTGGCCAAATTTCAGATTTCTGGGTAAGTTTAGGTTTCTGGCAGTTTTAGTGAACCAATTTTGGTTGGCAATTTGATTTGGTTCTGGTTAGAATTTGGGTTTGGTTTCTTCATGAAAGTTGCTCTACTATGTCATAGATTTCTAAAGGTACAAAAAATAGGTCATTTGGACCTTTCTACGCTAAGTTATGACCATTTGAACAAGTACAGTTCATATGGTCAATTCTGTACAATGGCAGGGTACCTAATCCGGATTTAACCTAATTTTTAACCCACTTGTGGTCTGTTTTAGGGCAGGGTTTCTACATGAAAATTGTAGCATTATGACCTTATTTTCATCTCCAATTAGCCTCACACTAATTGAAGCAACATAATTCAATTTATGGCCATTTAAGTAGACTATGGTCAGGCTGTCCAGAATTGGACATTACAAATTCACAATTCCATTTCAATTTCAATCATTCAATCCCACTCCTAACGACACCAATTGACCAATTCAAGCATCAATTAGGTCAATTGGTAATAATTCACCAAATTCCCAAAATTTTCCCCCAAATTTCCAATTGTTAAGAACCCTAATTATGCAATTGCTACATTTCATAAAATCAAAGTGTATAAATCTCCTCAACCAACTCATTTAAACTTATTTACACCTTTAATTCCATTTAAAACATCATAAACCCTAGTCATGCTCAAGGTGGCCAAAATTCATCGGTCACTTAACATGTTATTTTTGGTTCATTTTCAATAATTTCCAACTTAATTAAAGTGCCTAATCATAATTAGGAAGAGAGAAATGGAAAACTACTACTAACCTCTTTAGTGGGCTTTCCAAAACCTTCACCACTCCACTTCTTTTTACTCCCAAAATGGTAAGAAAGCTTCAAGGGTGGAACTTAAGGAATTTAAGGAAGGGAGCTAAGGGATTTCAAGCTTCTTCCCACCTTAACAATGGTGGAATAAGAGAAAGTAAGAGAGGAAAGCGAGAGATGAGAGACGGCAAGGCGAAGAAGAGAGTTATAATTGCATTTTTTTTCTTTTCTTATCATTTTATGTTAACATTTTCCCAACATTTCAATTTTTATAAATTTAAAATTTATTACATCAAGCTTGAGTAAGGATGATTTCGTTATTCTTTTTACTTTTGAATTTCTTTCTTTTCCTTTTCATTTTCTTTCACTCACCTATTCAATTTAAATCTATCTTTTATAATTTTAATTTTATAGTTTTTAATGGACAATTAGCCCATAAAACACCTCTAAGTGTGAACTGACCCAATTGCCCCTTATCGGTCTAATCGATTTTTCCAACAATGCTAAATTGCTTCTGGAATCCTGATTCAATGATTTGACCTTGTTCTCAACTCTTTTCCGTGGTTTTCACATTTCACCTAGCTTTGCAATAATTTTTTGGCCTGGCGTGCCACAATGTCCCACTCAAAAATAGAACAGCGACTGACCTCAAAGTCATTTCCCAGTACGGTCACCCATCGCTGTGGCCTTGGCTCATTTAACCTTTTATGCTTTGTTTTTCTTATTTGTATTTCATCTTCATTTAGTTGTTGTTATTTTTCATTCATGACTTTTCTAGGCGACTTAGTTATGGTTCTAAGCCTCTTGATTGTCCAGATTGACATTGGTAACCAGAACAGTACAATGTATAGAACTAGTGAATGTAGGGGTGTTACAAGTACAATGTGCAATCCCACACAAATTTTAACATGACAGGACATAGCTTTTAATTACATAAATTTTTACAACGTTTAGATTAATAACAATTACAATCAAGGAGCATAGTATTTCATAAATAACCTTTTTCATATACCCCTTTTCATTTATTTCCTTAGCCCAAGTACAATATCTAGATAACTCAAGTGACAAGTATCCTAATGGTTTGTGTAGCCTACTACCATCCTCATGGCTTTTAAAGCCAAGCATAATACTTATGGCAATAAACCAAGCATAATTCTCATGGCATAGAGCCAAGCATCCTCCTCATGGCATAAAGCCAAGTATTCTCATCATGGCATAAGCCAAGTATCCTCATCATAGCATAAGCCAAGTTATTGTGCACAATTTCAGTTATTGACTAGTCAATTTCCTCATGCCATCTATTTTTAGACTTGTAATGGGCATGTACACTATCAATATTACATATAATTTATTCAATCAAGATATGCTTGCCAATTTCTCTTTTTTTTTTTCACAACTCATTCACAATCAATATTGTTAATATCACACAATTGCACTTTCCAGTCAATTCAGGTAAACAGGTGCAGCAAATTTAAAATTATACCAAAAATCATAAAAATGGGGTTTTATTGCCCTCTTTTTTAGAATTCAACTTTCATATGTCTATTTCAATCTCCAATTTGAATCATATTAAAATCAAGTCTGCATTTCAAGTTATGGACAAAAATGTACAACTTGTTCCAAACTTCAATCACATTCAGAGCAATAACAGGAAATATAAAAATATCACTATGTAGCCAGAAAAATCAATTCTCGGCCATAACTATGAAGTTTTAGGCATTCATTAAGCTTTTCAATGGTTTAAAAATCACCCTATTTCAAGTTTTGTAGCACAAGATATGAATTTTTAAATTTAATCACCTTGCTATGTAAATTATCAAGTCAGTTTCCAAATTTAAGCAGTAAAAAGTTTTGCCTTCAAACACTCTCTTAACAAGGGAATTAGGTTTGGCATGAAACTTCAAAACTTTAGGGCATTCATTAAAGTTTCAATAAACATAAAGATCACAACAATCTAACATTCCTAGTTCAAGTTATGAATTTTTAAATGTGACTGATCATGTAGCCTACTGGCAGTTCCAAACTTCTAACACACACACAAGCTATCAATTTCATTACTTTGTATTTCTTCTTTATCCTTAGTGAAGTCCCTACTTAAACATGATAAAAAAATTTAGCTTATAGCACTAACCTTATTTGAGTACTAGATGCTGCCCCTCTTCCTTCAAGTCTCCACCAAACCCTTTAAGAAATTAGGTTTCTTCAAGCTTGAATCACCAAGTCTTCTTGCTCCCTTTACTTAGGCCTCTAAAAATGGTATGCTCTAGGGTTTTTATTTGGTGTCTCTTTTTCTAATTTGAGAGAATTTTGCTATTGAAAGGAAAAAGAAAGGAGGAAGAAAAAGGGATAAATGGCTGGCTCCATAAAGAGAAAGATAAAGTAATTTTTATTAGTTTTTACCCATTGGTCTTTCACCCTTTACCCATTGGTCCATAACGTGCTTTCTATTTCCTATTGGTCATTCTTTTTTTTTATTATTATCATCATTTTTAAAATTTTCCCTCAACTTAGTAATTACTTCAAGTTAGTCTTCCAATCTCTTGCTTAGCCATTAACTTATCAATTAATTCAATTTGGTCCTCTAACCCTAGGTAGCCAAATTTCTAGGTATGAATAGAGGCAATTTTGCACGCAATTAATTTTGTAATTTATATAAATACCTTTTAGGATAAATTGAGGATGTTACAACTCTCCCCCACTTAGGATATTTCGTCCTTGAAATAAGAACATGCCTCATTCTAGGAATAGATGAGGGTATTGTTTCTTCATTTCATCTTCGTGCTCTCAAGTGGCTTCTTGCCCTGAATGGTATCTCCATAACACTTTAACTTGGGGTATCTACTTATTCCTCAGCTGTCTCACTTTATGCGCTAAAATCCTCATGGGCTTTTCATCATAGGTCAAATCCAGGTTCACCTCAATTTCTTCCACTGGTAAAATGTGTGATGGATCCGATCTGTACCTCCTCAACATGGAGACATGAAAAATATTATGGATTTTCTCCAACTTTAGAGGTAATGCCAGTCTATATGCTATTGGTCTAACCCTATCAATCACCTAATAAGGCCCAATAAATCTAGGACTCAATTTGCCCTTGCGCCCAAATCTCACAATTTGCTTCCATGGGGAGACTTTCAAGAACACCTTGTCTCCCACTTAGCACTCGATCTCTTGCCTTTTTTAGTCTGCATAGGACTTCTATCTGTCAGAGGCTTCCTTAAGTATCCTTAGTCTCTTGAACAAGTTCAAGGCCCAACATCTTCCTTTCACCAACCTCACCCCAACATAGAGACGTCTTGCATTTTTTACTATACAAATCTTCATAGGGAGGCATGTCAATGCTAGTCTGATAGCTGTTGTTTTAGGCAAACTCCACTAATGGTAGATGTTTATCCCAGCTACCTTCAAATTTTATCACACAAGCCTGTAACATGTCTTCCACAACTTAAATAATCTTCTCTGATTGTGGATGAAAAGTTGCACTGAAGTTCAATATAGTCCTGAAGGCCTTGTGTAGACTACCACAGAATCTTAAAGTGAACCTTGGATCCCTATCATATACAATGGACATAGGAACTCTATGTAATCTCACAATTTCTACAATATACAATTCTGCCAACCTTTTAAGAGAATAGTCCATCCTGATTAGTAGGAAGTGTGCAAACTTCATCAAATGATCTACCATCATGATTCCTTTGAGTACGAGGTAGACTAGTGATAAAATCCATAGTAATCCGCTGCCATCTCCATTCGAGCACCAACAAAGATTGAAGTAACCTGACTAGTACTTGATGCTCGACCTTGATCTGCTAGCACACCAAACACTTAGAAACAAATTCTGTAATGTCCCTATTCAACCCTTTCCACTAGTAGTTCTCCTTCATATTTTAGTATATTTTAGTACTACCGAGATGCATGGAGAAAGTAGAGCTGTGGGCTTCCTTCAGAATTTTCTCTTTCAATTCTAGAACATAAGGGACACATATTCTACCTTGGTACTCAATTACTCCATCCTCCCTTAGAGAGTAGTCAGATTCTTCCCCATTCTGCAAATTAAGTAAAATCTTCATTAATTGGTCATCTTTCTTCCATGCCTCTGCCACCTCATCAATTAAAAGTGGCTATAGAGTCAACTGTACTAGAATGGAGCCATTGTTTTGAAACTCTAATCATGCCTTAAGTGCTTTCAACTCAAGTAGCAAAGGTAATGAAAAAGTTGACATCCCTGCCATGGACTTCCGATTCAAAACGTCTGCAACCACATTAGCCTTACCTGGTTGGTAATCTATGGTGCAATCATAATCCTTAATAAACTCTAACCATCTCCTTTGCCTCAAGTTATGTTCTTTCTGTATGCCTAGATACTTCAAGCTCTAACGATCTGTAAACATGTGACATTTCTCACCATAAAGGCAGTGCCTCCAAATTTTAAGTGCAAACACTATTGCTGTAAGCTCCAAGTCATGAGTGGGATAATTAAGCTCATGTGGCTTGAGTTGCCTAGAAGTATATGTTATTACCTTGCCATCTTGCATGAGTACACACCCAAGCCCATTATGTGAAGCATCACCGTATACTATATAATCTACTCCTTCTGTGGGTAATGCAAGAATAGGAGTTTCAGTCAATAATGCAACATCCTCAAATTCACCCTAAAATACTATCCATATGATTTGCATAACTAATTATGTGGAAATTAGAATTTAATTATGGAGGCATAAATCATGAAATGTACTAAGTAAATGCTAGTATGAAATTACCTCCAATATTAAAACAAGCCATTTGGCCATAAAGAGAATTGGGGACTAAATCGAATAAGTTAGAAAGTTGAGGGGTAAATTAGGAGAGAGTGGACTAAGGGACTTACTTGAGTTAATTAATAAGTTAAGAGGTAAAAATTAGAAATAAGTAAAAAATGAAAAAAAGAAGAAGAAGAAAAGATGGCAGCCATTCAAAATTTGAAAACATTACATGTAGCATCCAATAAAAGAAGAAGAAACTCTTTTTTCTTCTTCATTGGAGCTGGCCAGCTTTCCCCTCAAACTCTCTCTCATTTTTTCTTCCTTTCTATAACCATTTTCCCTCAAAGAGCAAATTTCCAGCCAAAACCCTTGATTTCACAAATTTTTTACAAGCCAAGCAAAAAGGAGTAAGAAGAACTAGCAAGGAAAACTTGAAGAAGCTGTCCTCTTGGGGATTAGGTTCTGTTCCAATACAAGCTTGAAGGGAAAGGGAAAATTTTGTTTTTCCAACCAAGGTTAGTGCTATATCTTCCCTCTTTTACCATATTAAGATAGATATTTCATGAATTTGACAAATTAGAAGCATTAGGTTTTGTAAGTGAGCTGAAAATCTGAAACTGTTTGTGAGGCAGTAGGATCAGCCAAATTTAAAAATTCATAACTTGAGCTAGCAATGTTGGATTTCTATGAATTTTATGTCCATGAAAACTTTAGAGAATGCTCTAAAACTTTGTAGTTTTGTACAAATCCTAATTCCTCTATCAAGATGAGGTTTTAGGGCAAAACTTTTTGTTGCTCAAAACTGGAAAATTGACGTTAAAATTTTCTAAAACAAGACATCCGAATTTAAAAATTCATAACTTGAGCTATAGAACTTGAAATAGGGTGATTTTTAAACTGCTAGAAAGCTTATTAAATGCCCCAAAACATTGTAGTTATAGCCAAAACTTGATTTTGCTAGCTACATATGGACAATTTTTCATTTTCTATTGCTGCTCTGGCTGTGACTAAATTCTAAAACAAGTTACATACTTTTGTGCATAACTTGGGTTATAAACCTAATTTTGAGATGATTCAAATTAGAGATTGAAATGGACATATGAAAGTTGAATTCTGGAGAATATGATGATGATAGCCAGTTTCTATGATTTTTAATGAAATTTCAAAGTTACTACTCCTGCTGTCCAGTTTGGCTGAAGTTGGAAAATTTGTGATTTTCATAATAGTTATTCTATATGAGTTGTGAATGAAAAGGGAATTGGTGAGTAGGATTGATTGAATAAACTTCATGTAATATTCATAATATGTATGCCCATTATAAGCCTAGAGCTAGGTGGCATGATGATGAAATTGACTAGTCAATGCTTAAAATTGTGCACAATTACTTGGCTTCATGACATGATATGGTCACTTGGCTTCATGCCTTGAAATGGTTACTTGGCTTCATGCCCTGAAATGGTTACTTGGCTTCATGCCATAATATGGTTACTTGTCACTTGAGTCATCTAGGCATTGTAATTGGGCAAATAAAATAAATGAAAAGAAGCATGTAAAAAGAAACGCTCTTGATACACTATGGACTTTAATTGTAAATGTTTATGTGATTAATTGCTATGTCATATTCCATTGTTTTGTGTGGGAGTGTATTTTGTGCAATTGAACTAAAACTTATAGAAACATTTTTTATGAGACTATGTATGTTTAGCTTACACACATATGGTATAATGTGATATCTTTAAGTTATAGCACCACTAAGCAAATTTACTTAGCGAAGAGTTATTTGGACTTTCTATAGGTAATACAAGCAAGGATAAGGGTACTGCTCAAGAGTAAAGGTGAATGAAGACTTTTGTTCATGTTCTGAGAAGACACATTCTTTTGTACACATTTAGATGATTACTTTGTACTAGGTTATTTTGACTTGTAATGTAATCCTTTAAATGTGTAAATTTTGATACTCTAAAGCACATGGATGCTACAAAATAAGTCTTGTATTTTATTAAAGTTTTCATATGTAAACATTTGAAAGTTTTAAGCATGTGTTGTATTTTAAATTGTGAGATATTTATAAGCATTATGATTGTTGTGAGATGGGATGTGAATGAACCCATATAGGTTTTATATGTGTATTAGAATATCATGATAATTGTTGACAGGCATTTTAATAGGTCACATCCATTACTTAAAATTTTAGAGGAAATGCTGTTAAAATTTTGTCTTAAATTTTGAAATTTTATTTTAATATCTGAGAAATTCTAAACAAAAAGGAAAACTCATAAATTTCAATTTTTGGTATGATTTAAACAAAATTTGAAAATTTTAAATTTCCACTATTTTCTCCAAATTGATACATAATTAGAACTAATCAAATCGGGTGTTATTAGGGAGAGTGTTAACCCTTGAGATATACTCTTGGGTGTGTTTCGAGGGCATGTACATACTACTCTAGCTGCAGATAGGGTTAGGGTGTTACAAATAAAGCCTTTAACCTTTCAAAAATCTCCTGCCATTTATCATTCCACACAAATTTTATATTCTTCCTAAGCAATTTAGTGAGGGGTGAAGCAATGATTGAAAACTCCTTCACAAATCCCCTATAATTACCCATTAATCCCAAAAAGCTTCTGACCTCTATTACATTCTTAGGTGGCTTCCACTATAATATCGCCTTTATTTTGTTAGGATCCACCCTTATTCCCTCAGCTGATACAACATGCCCAAGGAATGCCATTTGCTTAAGCCAAAATTCACATTTGGAGAATTTGGCATAAAGCTTCTTCTCTCTCAAGGTTTGCAAAATAATTCTCAAATGTCGATCGTGCTTCTCCTCAGACATATAATATATAAGAATGTCATTAATAAACACCACCACAAATGAATCCAAGTAGGGCTGGAAAACCCTATTCATCAAGTCCATAAATGCAATAGGTGAATTACTCAACCTGAACGGCATGACAAAGAATTCATAGTGACCATATCGGGTCTTGAAAGCAGTCTTCGCTACATCTTGATCTTTCACTCTCAACTGATAATACCCCAACCATAGATCAATTTTGGAGAAAACACTAGCACCCCTGAGTTAATCAAATAGATCATTAATTCTAGGCAACGGATACCTATTCTTAACTATGACTTTATTCAATGACCAGTAGTCAATGCATAATTTGAGACTACTATCTTTCTTTTTAACAAAGAGAACGAGTGCTCCCTAAGGCGAAGAGCTAGGCCTAATAAAGCCTTTATCAAGTAGCTCTTAAAATTGCACCTTCAACTCCTTCAATTCTGCTGGTGCCATTCTATATGGTGTCATAGAAATGGGATTTGTCCCAGGTAGAACTTCTATCCCAAATTCTACTTCCTGCTTCGGTAGTAGCCCAAGCAAGTCTTCTGGGAAGACAACCTCAAATTCACACACAGTGGGAATATCCTTAATGCTAGGACTCTCCACCCATGTATCAACTACATGAGCCAAGTAAGCCATACATCCACTCCTTATCATCTGTCTAGCTTTAGTTGTGGAGATTACATTAGATGGCATACTATGCCTCTAACCTTAAACCACAACATGAACACATTCTGGGGTTTTGAAGGTCACCTGTTTCAATCTATAATCTACTATCTCATAATACCTATACAGCCAGTCCATTCCAATGATCACATCAAAATCGTGGAATGGCATTTCAATCAAATCAGCGGGAACCTCTGCCCCTTGGATAACTAGAGGATAGTCTTGAAATATTTTATTAACCACAACCTCTTGACCCATTGAGCCAGAAACAAGCACATCATAACTCATGCGAACTGGCTCCATATTAACATGACAAGACAATGCAGCACTAATATATGAGTGTGTGGATCCAGGATCAAATAGTACAAATGCATCAAAGTTAAAGAGAGAAAATATACCGACAACCACATCCGATGCATCATCCTAATCCCTTTGACAAATAGTGTAACACCCCTATATTAAGCAGTTTATACATTCTACTGTTCCGGTGACCGGTGTCTATCCGGACAGTCAGGATGTCTAGACATATGCTTATATCACCTAGAAAAGCCTTGAACAAAAATTAATAATAATTACCAGAAGGTAAAATATAAATAAGAAAAACAGAGCATAAAAAGTTAAATGAGTCGAGGGTCACAGCGATGGGTGACCGTACCGGGAAGTGACTGTAAGGTCAACTGTAATCCTAATTTTGAATGGGAAATTGTGACACTGTAGTCCTAGGAAAAATTGCGAAGCTAGGAAAAATGTGAAAATCACAGAAAAAGGTAGAGAACCAGATCAAATAATTAGGTCAGGATTCCTTAAGAAATACTGAATTATTGGTAAATCGGATAAGACCGGCGAGGGCCAAATTGGTCAATTCACCCCTAGACGTGACTCATGGCCTAATTATCGAATAAGATCTGAGAAATAAAAATTTCGAAATATGGAATTAAATTAAAGAAGTATGGAAAAAGAAAGGAAAAAAAAGGAAACAAAAATAGATTTATGACATCGTGTGTGTGACATAAGCAATGACCTCATAAATAAATTTCATTTAATTAAATTTTGACTAAGTCAATTATGGGCATAAAAACAACAAAATTAAAAAGCAAATTACTCATCTTCTTCACCATTTGGCCGGCTCCACTCTCTCTCCCAACTCTCTTACTAAAAACTTCCATGGAAGCTTAAATCCAAGCTTCTTAAACCCCAAAATTACCCATAAATTCCCCAAAGTTCTTGATTAAACCTTGTTCTTACAACTTGAAAAGAAGATTGAAGAAGAAAAACATAGAAAATTGAAGAGAGAAAAGCTACCTAAAGAGGTTAGTAGAAAATCTTCAACTTCTCTCTTTATAATTATGATTAGGTACTTAATCTAAGTTAGAAAGTGTTGAAAGTTGAAACAAATTAACAAGGTAAGGAGCCATAGAAAATTTGGTCAGCTATGAGTGGTTAGGGTTTGGTGTGCTTTGACCTAATTGAATATGAATTCTAAGGTTAGAGAAGTTATATGTATGTTTAGAGTATTGAAATTGCATGAATTGAAACAATTGCATAATTAGGGTTCATGGCACTTAGGGTTTGGGGGAAAATTTTGAGAAAATTGGTAATTAATGTAATGGAACCTAATTGAGGTTTGAAATAATCATTTGGAGTCATTTTGAATGTGTTTGAATGGTTGGAATGGGATTGAAAGGGTGAATGTGATGCTGCCTTAATTGAGCAGTTTGACCTTGGTAAGCTCAAATGGCCATAACTAAAAATTGGTAGCACCAATTCATGTGAGGTCAATTGGAGATGAAAATTCAGACCCAAAGCTACAATTTTAGTGAAGAAACCTTGCCCTAAAACCAAACACAAATTGGTGAAAAGTTAGATCAAATCCGGATTTAGGCACACTGCCCTGTACAAAACTGACCATATGAACAGTACTTGTTTTAATGGTCATAACTTAGTCTAGAAAGGTCCAAATGAACTAAATTTTATACTGGTGGAAAGCTGAGACATAGCACTACAACTTTTATGAAGAACACAAACCCAAATTCTGGCCATAACCCATCCAAAAAGTGAGCTGCAATCAACACACCAAAACTACCAGAACCAAGAAAGTGCCTAGAATTCTGGGTTTGAACTAATCCAGCTAGCCTTAGGAAAATGGCCATATCTTGGGCTACAAAACTCCAAATGGAGTGATTCGAAAAGGGAATTAAAGCTAAGACGATGAAGGATAGTTGGCCAAATTTTCACTGTAGACAGACCAGTGGAATAGTACAAACAAGTAACCCAAAACTAAAATTTTGAGATTTAACCCTAGTAGGCTTTAAATTGAATTTGGCAAAATGCCAACAAAAATATGACTCAAGATGTGGTATAT
The DNA here is from genome assembly GCF_030052815.1 of Hevea brasiliensis. Classification (NCBI taxonomy): domain Eukaryota; kingdom Viridiplantae; phylum Streptophyta; class Magnoliopsida; order Malpighiales; family Euphorbiaceae; genus Hevea; species Hevea brasiliensis. The sequence goes on from NC_079501.1 coordinate 83,813,379, forward strand.
GGGTGTAATTAGAATTAGCATATCTAATTAGTATGAAAAGTCAATATTTTGACCAAATAGTCAAATAAATAGTAACTACAATTACACTAAGTACAAAGGACTCAATTTTATGGGATAAATTAAGTGTACAAAATTTAATTATTGAATTTATTAATTAGAAATAAATTGAATAGATATTGAAACTCTAGTTATGTGTTTTAGTGGGAAAGGAGCTGTAACACCCCTAAGTTCAATAGTGCGTTCTACTGTTCCGATGACCAGTGTTGTCCGGACAGCTAGAATGCCTAGAACTACACTTCGATATGAGTGAGGAGACATTAAATAATGAAATACAAGAAAATAAAATACAAGAAAAATAAAGGAAAAATAATAGTAAAGAAATGCAACTAAGTTAAGCGAGCCAAGAACCCTAGCGATGGGTGACCGCACCGGGAAGTCACGGCGTGGACCGTTGACTAGCCCTGGACTGCGGGAAACCCTAGAAAATGTTTTTAGGACTTAAAGAGACATCAATTGAAGTATAAATATTATTAGAAATATCAAAGAAAAATTAAATAATTAGTACAAAGAAAAGTGAGAAATCGAAAAACAGACAAAACCCGGTGTTACCGAAAAATCGGGAATGCAACCCGAACAGGGGCATTGTGGTCATTTTACACCCCGAGTTGTCTTTTGACCTAAATGTCCATAAAAAATAAATAATATTACACTTGGAAAATATAATGAAAAATTAATTTAGGGGTACCTAATGTAAATAGCAAAAATGGGGAGTTAAATGTGGGAAATTGAAACTTTTGAATAAATTAACATTATCTTTCCACTTAGTGCTCCACTCACACCTAAAGTGGACCACTTAATCTGCATTTGGACAGCAGATTCATTTCCTTCTACAACCTCAAAAATTCAGCCGTGAGCCTCCAAGAAGAACTCCATGGCCAAAGTTTCCAAGCTCCATGCATGAACTCCAATCTTCACTTTCATGCCATAAATCCAACAAGTCCCTTCATGAAAGTTTATCCTCACATCAAGAACAATCCTTGGGCAGCCATTAGGAGAGGAAATAGTGGAGTTGTCAAGGGCAGCAAGGGTCACACATATGAGGTAAGTTTGTATTTTTGAACATTGTTTTGTTAAACTTTGTATACTTGTTATGGGTGTTTGAATTGTGAAGAAAATTTTCAAGTTTGAGGAGTTATTGATATGTCCATTTTGGACAGCCATGGAGTTATATGTTTAATGAAATGTTTATACATATATTTGATGAGAAATTATATTGATTAGGGTGATTTAATGTCCAAGTAAATTAATTCCACATGGATATGGTAATTGTGCACTTGGAATGGAAATTGATGAATTGTAGGACACTTTGGCATTGTGGAACAATTCAGCAGCCTTGGGACTCTTTGATAAATGTATGAGTTTATGAAGATATTGGCAGAATTATGGCATTGAGGATTGATGGATATGTATATAAATTAGTTGGGTAAAGTGTATGTAAAAACTAGAAATGTTTATGTGTATATGTGATTGTATTTGGACTTGTGAATTAGAATTTTATTTGGTGTGTTAAGGATGTTTGTAATCTGCCCAAAATGACTTTAAGGTAAGGTGGTATATGGTTTTGGTAATGTACCAAAATAGAATTGGTAAGGGAAGTGAACTTAGAGTAAGGTAAATGTGTAATTGATGTATGTTTAAGCAAGGTAATTAAGGGCAGTATGCATTTTAGCCTATAACTTTAAATGTGTAACTTCAATTGGTATGAGACCAATTGGAGGTGAAACTAGGCACAAAATGTGCCAACTTTCATTGAGAAAGTATACCAAAATTCTGCTTGCAAGGTGACATAAAAAATGACCAATTCGGATTAGGTACAATTGAGACCTGAAAATTGACCAATTGGGCAGCAGTTAGTGTTTAGGCCATAACTCACTCAAAACAGGTCCAATTGACCTGAAATTTTAACCATGAATAGTTAAGACCCATATCTACAAGTCTTATGAAGACACCAAAGGCCAGAAATGACCATAAGCAAGTCAAACAGCTTGCACAAGTTCGGGTCCAAAAACTGGCCGATCCAAAGTTGATCAAATTGACCTAAAATTGACCTAATTTGATGCCATTTGACCAGCAATAGTATAATGACCATAACTTGGTCTACTTAACTCAGAATGACCTAAAATTTTACCCCGCGTTCCATAAGACATAGATCTACAAGTTTGTAGTTTTGACCAAAACCCAAAAACCGAGGGAACTAGGTCGTCCTGCTAGGTCAAACTAGTATTCCGGAATCCAGCAAAATGCAAGAAAACGCAGTATATATAGAAATGAAATTGGTAACTCGTACCAACCCTAAAATACTATCGAAAAGGACATATTAATAACGTTAAAACCTAGTTTACCTAGAACGCATCGAGGGTCGATATATGGGATGATTAAGCAAATAAAGGTATTCAATGAATTAATTATCGAACATTATCGTTAGAGACAATTTAATTTAGTACTGAAACACTTCAAATTGTGTTTCTCAGTTACTAAAGACTCAGGAAAAGGGAAGGAAACACTGACTCCAGACCAGGAGACAGTCATCAGAGGTTTGTGCACAATAATTAATTCTTTTGAATTTTTCAATTGGAATAAATTATGATTATTTGTATTGTTTTAAATTGTGTTTGTGCACAATAATTAATTCTTTTGAATTTTTCAATTGGAATAAATTATGATTATTTGTATTGTTTTAAATTGTGTTTGTGCACAACTAGTTTTTAATTGATTTTGTTCTTTATTGTTTTGGCTTTGGGAATATTATTTGGAAATTATTGTGTTGCCAACTTTGCAAATGGAAGTTTTGAGATAAAATGTGATTTATGGTTTGTATGAAATATTGTGATTTGAAATTGTTTTGATTCACACTTGGCATGACACTGTTACTATGTTCCTCCTCCATTTATGGGGTGAGTGTGATATATTCCTCCCTCTTTGACTTATCAGTCTGGGGTGAGTATGATTATGTTCCTCCCTCTTTGACTTGCCAGTCTGAGGTGAGTGTGGATGAGTACTCATTATTCAGCTAGCTTCCTCCCTCATTGATTTCGATTATTGGGGTGAGTATGTCTTGTCGTGGTGTACAACACGGCATGTACGGAAGGCTTAAATTGTGATATTGATTGGCAACACTGTATTCTTCAATTATTTGATCGAATTGTGTTATTAATTGGCAAATTGTATTATTCAGTTATGTGATCAAATTGTGTTATTGATTGGCAAAACTGTGTTACTCAGTTATTTGATCAAAATTGTGTTAGATGAATTTTGTAAATTGTGAAATGGAATTGTGAACCATTTGATTTGTGAACTACCAATAAAAGATTTATATATCGCATTTCAAATTGTTATTGTGCACCACTGAGTAAATTTTACTCAGCGATAGCTTTCATTCTTTGTCGTGAGGTAGACAGATCGATAGAGGCGCACTAGGCTGCTAGTGCATTCAGCGAGAGATCATCGGGTATATTGAGTATACCACATTTTGCATTTTGTACTGTAATGTATGTTCACTGTATGTATATTTTGTCCTTGGTTTTGAGCAGTTGTAAATTCAAATTGTACCTTGAAGTTGTAAAATAATTATGAGTTATTTGGCTTGTAAAAATTGTACTATATTTCTGTATCTCAGTCTTTGAAAAATCACTGTGGATTTGAGTTGAGAAATATGTTGTATTGAGAAATATGTTAGAGTTGAGATTTGGAAAATATTGAAGTGCTTTTTACAGGTTTTCTGAAGAACTGTTTTATCCAAAATACAGATGGCACTCTGCCAAAATTTTTACAGAAATTCCAAATAATTTAAATGTGTTAGTTCTATCACTTCAGTTCAAAAAGGTTTTTAACACCTGTAAATAGTTCTCACCACTGTAAAAGAAGTAAGAAAAGTTTTTAAAATCCCTTGTAGTGTATTTAATGGGTTATCGATGAAGCGGAGTTGGTAATTCATTAGGTATACTACGGGATCATGTTATGCCTTACTGAGAGGGTAGGGTGTGATATGTTTTAGTGGTATCGAGCTAGTTTTTAAATTGCTTTCACATGTTACTTGAATATTCTTTCTTCATAGTACAACTGCTCAATATCATTGTCTGATACATACAGTACATTACATTATAAATATGCACTAACGGGAGGAAATCTCCTTGTGTTATTTGTTTAGGAGGTCTAAGATCCTCGTATTGACTATGGAAGAGGGTGATCGTTCAGTCGATCAATCTATAGAGGCTGAGGTGCAAGAGGATGCCCTAGCCCTACATAATGTCAGTGGTTCAGCAGTACCGCAGTTCCCTGCTCAGTTCGCTCAGCAGATGGCTGCAATGTTCCAACAAATGGCTGGTAATGTGCCTACTCAAGTCCCAATATAGACACCAGTGGTACAACCACAGTCTTCCGCTAGACAATATGACAAATTGATGAAATATGGGGCTACAGAGTTCAAGGAGACAGTAGATCCTCTAGAGGCAGAACAGTGGTTAGAAAGGATGGATAGGGTATTCAAGAAACTGCACTACACAGAGGAGCTCAGATTTGAATACTCAGTATCTTTGCTACAGGGGGATGCTTATGACTGGTGGAAAACCATTCCCCACAGTTTGGTAGAACCTGTAGTGCTAACCTGGAGTGACTTTCTCAGGGAATTCAGACAAAAATATGTCCCTAATGCTTATGTAGATCAGAAACTGCAAGAGTTCCTAAGTCTAAAACAGGGGAGTAGATCGGTGGCTGAATACGAAAGGGAATTTTTCCGCTTGAGCCATTATGCAGTAAGTCTACTTTCTACCAGTAGGGAGAGATGTAAGAGGTTTGAAACCGGCTTGAAGCCTAGTATCAGATTATAAGTGGTTGGATTCAAACATAACAACTTCTCTGAATTTATTTCTCAAGCACTAGAATTAGAAAGAATTGAATCTAAAGTGGCTCCTGAGAAAAAGAAATCAGAGAAGACAGAAAAAGATGGAAAGTCAGTAGAACAGAGTTCTAGTGGTCTTACTGGAAAGAGCAAAAACTTTGGGGGATACAACAGAGATAGTAAGAAGTCCGGTAGAGATAGATCTTTTGGACAGAAACCACCTCGATCCGATCAGCAAACTCAATAGAAACCCAGGAATGCGCTGTCAGATCGACTTTGTGAAACTTGTGGTAAACCACATAGTGGGGTATGTTATAGAGCCGTAGGAGTATGTTTTAACTGTGGAGAGACTGGTCATTTTGCTAGGGATTGTGTAAATCCATGTCGTTCTGGATCATTTACTACACCAAAGGGATCAACCCAAGTTTCTACCCCAAATAGTTCACCATCAGTTTGTAGAGGCAAAGGTAGAGGTAGGGGTAGTACACCTAGAAGTTAGAGTACTGTAAATCAGCCAGAATAAGGTGATGCTTCAACTTGAGTATACGCTATACGGCAGAGAGAAGAGGCTAAGACTTTTGACATTATTGCTGGTACTTTTTCAATTAGCAACTAAGATATATATATATGTATTGTTTGATCTGGAGTTTGCATACTTTTATGTTAGTGTCAGAACTATATGTTTTGTTGTTATTCCTTTATAGGGGAATAAATTTTGATGCATTAGTGATTAGTCCTTTAAGATAAGGATTGTGATAATAAGTGAAATTAGTTTTGAAAGAGTTTATTGGCGAAAAGTATTTTCTAACACACCATAAATTATAAAGCTAATTAGCGAGCCTACTTAATGTAAGGCAAGAGGACGTAAAAGTAAGATGCAGTAATGGAATTTCTCTAGATGAGGGCAAGGAGGTTACTATTAGAAATTGCTAATGGATATTGTAATCAAAATAAGATTCGAATATCAGTAAATTCGAAAAGGATAAAATATCGAAAAATTTGATCTATTGGGATGTATCGTAGTAACTATGCAATGTTATTGATGTTTATACTGTAAGCTGCAGATTACAGTACTGACTTGAGATTATTGTGTAGAGCTACGTACTACCCGATAGTACACCTAGATGAGAATAGTTGCCAACGGCATCTGTTTTGGTATAGTTATGCCAGGACAGAATTTAATTGTTAGAAATAAGTTTGAAAATCCTACTTAGGGATCTAAAACTTAAAAGTTAGAATATCGAAAGGTTATAGTTCAGTACAAAAGAAAGTAAGTTATAGAATATTGACAGATAAAAAGAGTTATGGAAGTAAAAATTCGAACAGTTGGTTCAGATATAACAAAGAAATATTACGAATGTGAGGAAGACTATGGACTAGAATGGTCAGAGGACCAATGACTGATGAATGATTCTAACATGACCTCAAGAGTCATTCAAGAAGCAACGTGAACCGAAATATTAGACAGCGTAATAGTAAGAGGAGATTGGTGTTATTCCAAACAAATTAAACATTGTATTAGATTATTAAAAGTCTTATACAAATTCGAGAGAAAGAAGATTATATGATCATATAGAAAGGAGAAAATAAACTTATGACTATTGTAAGATGGCTATTGGGAAAAATTTCGTGGACGAAATTTATTTTAAGGGGGGGAGAATTGTAACACCCCTAAGTTCGGTAATGCGTTCTACTGTTCCGATGACCAGTGTTGTCCGGATAGCTAGAATGCCTAGAACTACACTTCGATATGAGTGAGGAGACATTAAATAATAAAATACAAGAAAAGAAAATACAAGAAAAATAAAGAAAAAATAATAGTAAAGAAATGCAACTAAGTTAAGCGAGCCAAGAACCCTAGCGATGGGTGACCGCACCGGGAAGTCATGGCGTGGACCGTTGACTAGCCCTGGACTGCGGGGAACCCTAGAAAATATTTTTAGGACTTAAAGAGACATCAATTGAAGTATAAATATTATTAGAAATATCAAAGAAAAATTAAATAATTAGTACAAAGAAAAGTGAGAAATCGAAAAACAGACAAAACCCGGTGTTACCGAAAAATCGGGAATGCAACCCGAACAGGGGCATTGTGGTCATTTGACACCCCGAGTTGTCTTTTGACCTAAATGTCCATAAAAAATAAATAATATTACACTTGGAAAATATAATGAAAAATTAATTTAGGGGTACCTAATGTAAATAGCAAAAATGGGGAGTTAAATGTGGGAAATTGAAACTTTTGAATAAATTAACATTATCTTTCCACTTAGTGCTCCACTCATACCTAAAGTGGACCACTTAATCTGCATTTGGACAGCAGATTCATTTCCTTCTTCAACCTCAAAAATTCAGCCGTGAGCCTCCAAGAAGAACTCCATGGCCAAAGTTTCCAAGCTCCATGCATGAACTCCAATCTTCACTTTCATGCCATAAATCCAACAAGTCCCTTCATGAAAGTTTATCCTCACATCAAGAACAATCCTTGGGCAGCCATTAGGAGAGGAAATAGTGGAGTTGTCAAGGGCAGCAAGGGTCACACATATGAGGTAAGTTTGTATTTTTGAACATTGCTTTGTTAAACTTTGTATACTTGTTATGGGTGTTTGAATTGTGAAGAAAATTTTTAAGTTTGAGGAGTTATTGATATGTCCATTTTAGACAGCCATGGAGTTATATGTTTAATGAAATGTTTATACATATATTTGATGAGAAATTATATTGATTAGGGTGATTTAATGTCCAAGTAAATTAATTCCACATGGATATGGTAATTGTGCACTTGGAATGGAAATTGATGAATTGTAGGACACTTTGGCATTGTGGAACAATTCGGCAGCCTTGGGACTCTTTGATAAATGTATGAGTTTATGAAGATATTGGCAGAATTATGGCATTGAGGATTGATGGATATGTATATAAATTAGTTGGGTAAAGCGTATGTAAAAACTAGAAATGTTTATGTGTATATGTGATTATATTTGGACTTGTGAATTAGAATTTTATTTGGTGTGTTAAGGATGTTTGTAATCTGCCCAAAATGACTTTAAGGTAAGGTGGTATATGGTTTTGGTAATGTACCAAAATAGAATTGGTAAGGGAAGTGAACTTAGAGTAAGGTAAATGTGTAATTGATGTATGTTTAAGCAAGGTAATTAAGGGCAGTATGCATTTTAGCCTATAACTTTAAATGTGTAACTTCAATTGGTATGAGACCAATTGGAGGTGAAACTAGGCACAAAATGTGCCAACTTTCATTGAGAAAGCATACCAAAATTCTGCTTGCAAGGTGACATAAAAAATGACCAATTCGGATTAGGTACAATTGAGACCTGAAAATTGACCAATTGGGCAGCAGTTAGTGTTTAGGCCATAACTCACTCAAAACAGGTCCAATTGACCTGAAATTTTAACCATGAATAGTTAAGACCCATATCTACAAATCTTATGAAGACACCAAAGCCCAGAAATGACCATAAGCAAGTCAAACAGCTTGCACAATTTCGGGTCCAAAAACTGGCCGAACCAAAGTTGATCAAATTGACCTAAAATTGACCTAATTTGATGCCATTTGACCAGCAATAGTATAATGACCATAACTTGGTCTACTTAACTCAGAATGACCTAAAATTTTGCCCCGCGTTCCATAAGACATAGATCTACAAGTTTGTAGTTTTGACCAAAACCCAAAAACCGAGGGAACTAGGTCGTCCGGCTAGGTCAAACTAGTATTCCGGAATCCAGCAAAATGCAAGAAAACGCAGTATATATAGAAATGAAATTGGTAACTCGTACCAACCCTAAAATACTATCGAAAAGGACATATTAATAACGTTAAAACCTAGTTTACCTAGAACGCATCGAGGGTCGATATATGGGATGATTAAGCAAATAAAGGTATTCAATGAATTAATTATCGAACATTATCGTTAGAGACAATTTAATTTAGTACTGAAACACTTCAAATTGTGTTTCTCAGTTACTAAAGACTCAGGAAAAGGGAAGGAAACACTGACTCGGACAGAGAGTCATCAGAGGTTTGTGCACAATAATTAATTCTTTTGAATTTTTCAATTGGAATAAATTATGATTATTTGTATTGTTTTAAATTGTGTTTGTGCACAATAATTAATTCTTTTGAATTTTTCAATTGGAATAAATTATGATTATTTGTATTGTTTTAAATTGTGTTTGTGCACAACTAGTTTTTAATTGATTTTGTTCTTTATTGTTTTGGCTTTGGGAATATTATTTGGAAATTATTGTGTTGCCAACTTTGCAAATGGAAGTTTTGAGATAAAATGTGATTTATGGTTTGTATGAAATATTGTGATTTGAAATTGTTTTGATTCACACTTGGCATGACACTGTTACTATGTTCCTCCTCCATTTATGGGGTGAGTGTGATATATTCCTCCCTCTTTGACTTATCAGTCTGGGGTGAGTATGATTATGTTCCTCCCTCTTTGACTTGCCAGTATGAGGTGAGTGTGGATGAGTACTCATTATTCAGCTAGCTTCCTCCCTCATTGATTTCCATTATTGGGGTGAGTATGTCTTGTCGTGGTGTACAACACGGCATGTACGAAAAAATTGTGTCATGGCTTAAATTGTGATATTGATTGGCAACACTGTATTCTTCAATTATTTGATCGAATTGTGTTATTAATTGGCAAACTGTATTATTCAGTTATGTGATCAAATTGTGTTATTGATTGGCAAAACTGTGTTACTCAGTTATTTGATCAAAATTGTGTTAGATGAATTTTGTAAATTGTGAAATGGAATTGTGAACCATTTGATTTGTGAACTACCAATAAAAGATTTATATATCGCATTTCAAATTGTTATTGTGCACCACTGAGTAAATTTTACTCAGCGATAGCTTTTCATTGCTGTCGCAGGTAGACAGACTGATAGGGCAGCAGACTAGGCTGCTAGTGCATTCAGCGAGAGATCATCGGGTATATTGAGTATACCACATTTTGCATTTTGTACTGTAATGTATGTTCACTGTATGTATATTTTGTCCTTGGTTTTGAGCAGTTGTAAATTCAAATTGTACCTTGAAGTTGTAAAATAATTATGAGTTATTTGGCTTGTAAAAATTGTACTATATTTCTGTATCTCAGTCTTTGAAAAATCACTGTGGATTTGAGTTGAGAAATATGTTGTATTGAGAAATATGTTAGAGTTGAGATTTGGAAAATATTGAAGTGTTTTTTACAGGTTTTCTGAAGAACTGTTTTATCCAAAATACAGATGGCACTCTGCCAAAATTTTTACAGAAATTCCAAATAATTTAAATGTGTTAGTTCTATCACTTCAGTTCAAAAAGGTTTTTAACACCTGTAAATAGTGCTCACCACTGTAAAAGAAGTAAGAAAAGTTTTTAAAATCCCTTGTAGTGTATTTAATGGGTTATCAGTAGACGGAGTTGGTAATTCATTAGGTATACTACGGGATCATGTTATGCCTTACAGAGGGGTAGGGTGTGACAGGAGCCCTCCAAGGAAGAAGGATGAATTGAACCAAGACAAGCCTAAATAAGAGGTTTGTGCACAACTAACTCTTTTTGTTATTTTTCACTTCTAAATTGATTTGAATAAGTTTATTGCATGATTTTATGATTTTTGTTGTGTTGACAATTTTAACTTGTTGAATGAAATTGTATAAATTAAATATAAATTTTCTTATGCATTAAGGATTTATTGCATGGTTTTGAGAATTGTAAATTTTAAGTTTGATGTATTGCCAACCTTGAGCATGAATTTATAATAATTAAATATGTTAATGGTTTGTAAACACTTTTGTAAATAGAAATTGTTTTGAATATGATTTGAAACCACAGTTGACATGGCAATATGTTTTGTATTCTCATTAGCTTGTCTAGTGAGATATCTCATTCACTAGATAGGGTGAGTTTCTTCCTCTTTGGCTTGCCAGTTGGGGAAGAGTTTGGATGAGTACTCATATATACTAACTAGTCTTTGTTCCTCCCTTTTAGCCTCAGTTATTGGGAGAGTTTGAATTATCATGATGTACAACACGGCATTGATTATGAAATTTTGTGTTATGGGTCCAATTGTGTGAATTGTTGACAATGCCTTTTAAATTATGCATAATTTGATAAATTGTGGTCAAAATAAATAATTTGTCAGTGATTGAAAAATATTGTATTGTTTCATAATTTAAAAGAAATGTAGATAAATAGTTACTAATTGATCAAAATGTTATTCAAATGAATAATTTGCATGATTGAAAATATTAATTTTTGGATGTCATGAATTTTAAAGGATTTAGAAATTTTAAATTTTTATTTGTTATGAGTTGTCAAAGCATAACTTGTACTAAGTTTTAAATTATTAGTTTGTGCACCACTGAGCTCATCACTCAGCGATAGCTTTGTATGCTGTCGCAGGTGAAGAAAATATAGAGCAGCGAAGTGAGATTACTTGAAGACATAGTGAGACTATCTTCGGGTATATCATAGGTATACCCTTGTACATTAGATTTTAATATAATTCTGTAATTATATGCATGCAATTTCATTCGAGCAGTTGTATCAACTCTTTTGTAATATATTTTTGGAATGTAATCAAATACAAATTATTGTAATATTATCTTGAGATTTATGTACTTATAAAGTTTTGTACTACTATATTTATAATACTCCCATGAATGTAAATATTAATTTTGTTACCTTAATGAGATGTTTCAATGTTTGATTTAATTCAAACTGTGTATTGAGTTGCTTGTGATAATTTGTGAAATGAAATCGAATAATGGAGTTGGAATTTAAATGTATATTGAGCAAAAGATCCATTGCAATACCAAAACAACTATAAACCCCATATCGAAGACTGGATGACTTAGCCCTATAGGTATTATCTTTAAATTTTGACTATACTGAAATCTCTAGTCCCATAACAATTCCTGATGTACTGTAATTCGTGCTAGGGTAACGGAGTCGTTAACTCTTGCTACCTTGCAATCATGATTTTTTGATATTCTAATTATAGAGTTTTAAATCTCTAATTAGGATTTTCAAACTCAATTCTAGTAATAAAACTCTACTCTGGTATATTTGTACCAGAGCAAAAGCCATTTGCAACTATTTGTATCCTTGTGTACTATTGGGTAGTACGTAGCTCTACACAATAAATCCCAAGTCAGTACTATAATCTACAGCTTACAGCACAAACATCAAGAATATTGCATAGTTACTACGATACATCCCAATAGATCAAACTTCCCTATATCTTATTTCTCTCAAATCCACTAATATCTTAAACTTATTTTAATTATGGTACCCACTGCTATCTATCAGCAGTAATACCTTTGCTTTCATCTAGGGTAGTTATATTACTATGTGGCATGATTCCTCTAGTGTACTATGTGGCATAAATCGACGTGCGCTAGTACAATCTCGGGCGTAATGCCTGATTCCACCACAATTGTAGTAGGCTCTAGTGACCTTATAGCAAATACCCCATATAATTTTCCACAAACGTCACAGATACGGATAGGGTAGGAACTTCTGGTTCTTTGCTGAATGGTTCTTGATTGCTTCTGCCCTGAAGATTCGCCTCTGTCATACTTAGGAGCTCGAGGTCCCTCAAAATCTTTTCTCTTTTCCAAATGACTACTAGAACTCTGACCCATAGGTTTCTCACTCTTCTCTATTTTATGTTGTCCTTGTGGGGGTTGGGTTTGTACTTGGGCCTGGGCTGACAAATTATCAGCCATTTGTTGAAAGAACATGGCCATCTACTAGGCCATTTGTGCAGTAATTTTGTTACACCTTACCCCTCTGTAAGGCATAACATGATCCCGTAGTATACTTAATGAATTACCGAACTTCTCCTACCGATAACCCATTAAATATACTACAAGGGATTTTGAAACAATTCTATTCCTTTTTGAAGGTGGCGAGCATTTTTTGTAGGAATTAAAACTTTTAACTGAAGTTTAAAAACTAAGTAAAGTGTTTGACAAATAATTTCTATTTTTCTTAAACTTTGTAAAAATTTTAGCAGAGTGTCGGCTGTAATTGAGAAAAATAAAAAATTTAAACTGTAGAAAAGCACTTCCAAATAAGTTTCAATCACAACGCAACCTCCAAATTTTTCAAACCAACATCCTCAACAACAATTCAATTTAAAATCCATAATTCAAATCAAAATTGTCATCTCAAGATTTCAAAATAATTCATACACATTGCATTCAAAATTTTTAATGTACATTCACAATTTTAATTTACAGACATAAAAATCCACAAGATAATATTATTACAATTTACTGTACAACTGCTCAATTTTTCATTAATACATATGACACTAAACTATTTACAACAAAATTAAGCTACAAGGGTATCAACAAATACTCGTCCAAAAAGGCACTGCAACCCTATCAATAGCAGCTCACTCTGCTGCTTTCTCCTTGCCCCTATCTGCGACAGCAAAAGAAGCTATCACTGAGTATAAATTACTCAGTGGTGCACAATAAAAATGTGACACTCCTTACCCGTCTACAGTATAGCCGAGTAAGATATGCCACACAGTGTATCGAAACACCATATTTTATCTCAATTATTTTTATCCTTCTTTAATTTATTTCTTCATGGTTATGAAGTGCAATTTGTGAAATTTAACTCATTTAAGTCATTTATTGAAATTTTAAATTCATTTGAGGCTCTGAAAATTTTATAGAAAATCTGACAGAGTACCGGCTAAAAATGGAGAAAACAGTTCTTCGAAACCTGTGAAAAACACTTCCAATAGTCATTCTATTCCACAACTCCCAATTATCACATCAATTTTCAATAATTTCTCAATAACTCTTCCATTTGTCATTCATTCATTTAACATCATAATCATGTACATTTTATTTATAAACATAAATTTACAAATACTGACATTCATACCAAATTATATTACATAAGTTTCAATTTATACATGAGAAAATAAAAGTTTGATTACAAACAGTACAACCAGTATAAAATACCAAAATGGGACCTAGTGTCCTACCAACGCACTGTAGCTTGTGAGGTGACACGGATACTATGCAGATATGTGAATGGCTCCTTGTCCAAATCTTCAGTACCTACGCGTTGCAAAAGTGATGCGCTAAGCATAAAGCTTAGTGGTGCCAATAATACAAGAAAATATAATATACAAATAAAAGTAAAAATTTCCTAGTTATTGTGTTTGTAAGAAATGAATAATTACTAACTTATTGTTTAGTCGAAGGCTAATTACATTTTATGATATTAACTTCTTCTAATATTTTATTAATCGTTTTCTTGATGATTTTGAGCTTCTTTTTATTGTAATCATTCTTGTTCTTTATCTTGATATTTAATTTCCTTACTTTCTTTAATAATCAATTCAATTACATTTATACTTTTCCATGCCCAAGTAACCTACACAAATTGACCGGACTGGATAAACGGGTCAACTAGCATTGGGTACCAGGTACCTCGGGCCGTCACACCATCGGTCACAATGTGTCTCCCGGTGTGCAGACAGAATGGCTAATAAGCCATAAAAGCAATAAGGCATAAAGCCAAATATAACATCATAATCAGTATAGCCATAGGCTATCATATCATAGAATGACATGAAGCCATACGCAATACTGCTATCAGAATCCTATTGGCATGCCAACCTATCCAAACCAATCACATTAGGCCTACTAGGGCATATTACAAAGTTATTTCTTGAATATTTATACTTAACATGTAATGTTACTATTCATTTGGTCATTTGAGTCAAAATATTAACTTTCTCATATATAATAGTTACATGAGTTTTAATCACATAGATTTACCTCATTTTGGTTTTCAAAAGTGTTGGTATTAGTTACCAATCATTGCTTCTAATCAATGGAGAATAAATAAAAATTTTTAGTTTTGGATATTAGAGTTCACTGTTCCATTAGGCCATTCTACAGTGATAATTTGGATAAGTGTTCTCAATCAAAGTTGTTCTTTATTGTGTCTAGTTACATATCACCTTTTGAATCACCTCATTTGGAGTTTTCTAGCTCAAGTTATGGCTATTGCACCATAACTGGTCAGATTGCCTTTACCCAGAATTTCTGGGCAATTGTTGGATATTGGTAGTTTTTGTACACTGACTACAGGTGAGTTTTTGGACAAGTTATGGTCAAAATTTGGGTTTGTTTTCTTCACAAAAGTTGTAGGGCTATGTCTCAGCTTTCTTTCGATGTAAAATTCAGGTCAATTGGACCTTTCTACACTGAGTTATGACCAAATGAATGAACAATGTTCATTTAGTCATTTTTCAGGGATAGCATATTGGTCACTCGGATTAGGTCAATTTTTAGGGCCACATAGTTTGGTTTTCTGGGATAGGTTCCATCATAAAAGTTGTTGCATTTTGTGTCTAGTTTAACCCCAATTGGCCTTGAACCAATTGGAGTTACCTAGCTTGAGTTATAACCCTAAGAGCACACTGGACTCAAAGGGTCCAGAATGCACACTTAAGGCAGTCTAATTCTTTACATTAGTTAATGTCACCAATCACTCCATTTTTAATTCAAACTACACCAAATGGTCACTAAATGACCATTACAACATTATTTTGTGTTCAATTGCATCTACCCCCATATTTGAGTTTCAAACCATAGCCCTAAAATTCCAAAGTTTCAAATTCTTATACTAAACTCATAAATTAATGTTTTAAGTGATGCAACCATATCAAGGGCAGCCTATTCACTCATTTAATCCAAAGAAATCACCAAAACCATAACAAATCCATGGCTGCCGAAAATAGGGTGACACTTTAACATGTTTATTTTTTATGAAATTTCACATATCCTAACTCAAATTATCATTCTAACAAGAAATTTGAAGAAAAAAAGAAAAGGAATTGGACACTAACCTCAATTGATCACTCTTCCAAGTTTCCAAATCTTCCTTTTCTTCTCTTCTTTTTACTGCCTAGAGGTGTTCTAAGGTGCGAGGATCAAATTTAGTGAAGTCAAGTTAGGGATTTATGGTGATTTAAGGTGGAAAGTAAAGCTTGGAGTAGTGTAAAAATGGTGAAATTTTCCTTTTCTCTCTCTCTCTCTCTCTCTCTTGATTCGGCTAAATGGGGAAGATGAAGTAGATTTCTTTTTTATTTTTGTCTCATTTTTATTTAGTTTTTATCCCTTTTAAGAGACTTATCCATTTCCCATTGATTACCAATTTTAATTACCTCATGCATTATGTCATTAATCTACTTATATTTTATTTTTCTTTTTCTTTTATTTCTACTCATTTTCAATTCAATTTTTAGCAATATTTATTCAAATTTTATTTCATAATAATTATTTACTTAACTGGACAAGTCGGCCAAAAATCATCTCTGAAGACGAAATGACCAAAATGCCCTCCGTTTGGCTTATTGAGCCAAAATAGTCTGTACCGATCGAAAAAATTTTCTAAGCCTTTTCTTGGCATTCTAATGCCATAGAAACCTCAATGACTCTTATCTGGAGTCTCAAAAATTATTTCATGAATTTTCCCCTGGGTTTAGGGCTCCTAGCTGCGAAGATCGCAACTTCTCACTAGGTTACCCATCGCTAGGGCACCTGCTCGTTTAACTTGGTTGTATTTTATTTCTAAAATTTTTCCTACATTTTTCTTATTATTATTTGAGTTATTTATGACTCTTCACTTTAGTCTAAATATTTTTCCAGACGTTCTAACTGTCCGGACAGACACCGATCACCTGAACAATAGAATGTACAGAATGGCTACAGTAAGAGTGTTACAAAAAATTTAAAATGCTTAATATAAACATCCATTGACAAATCACAATTCAAATATTTCACAATTTCTTTTCACAATTTTCAAAGCTCATATAACACAAATTTGATTAAAAAATTTAATAAATACAGTGTTGCCAATCAATAATACAACTTAGGTTATGACACAAAATTTCTAAACATGCCGTGTTGTACACCACGACAAGGCATACTCACCCCACTAATCGAAATCAATGAGGGAGGTGGCTAGCTAGATAATGAGTACTCATCCAAACTCACCCTATAAATGAAGGAGGAACATAATGATATTGTCATGCCAAGAGTGAATCAAAAACAATTTTAAATCACAATATTTAAATATTTCATACAAACCACAAATCACATTTTATCTCAAAATTTCCATTTACAAAGTAGGCAACACAATAATTTCTAAATAAAATTCCCAAAGTCAAAACAATTAAAAGCTATTCATATTACATACTAAATCAAATTTCAATAAAAAAATACTTAAATAAGTTTATTGTGTACAAATCTGACTTGAGTCGCCTCTAGGCCTTGACTCAATGTTCCTTATATTTTTCAATATTCTTTTCAACTGAAACACACAATTTACAGTGTTTCACTATCACATCTCATAATAATTCCAATATTTTGCCAATATAGTACATTTTACAATTCTCACAAGTTGGCATTTATTGCCAATTTTATTTCTAAGGCTTCATTGTATAGTAATGGTAAATTTTCAGATTTTGTATGCTAGATTGATCTAGCTAAATGTCTTGTTTCCCTTAGTTTTTAGGTTCTAGTCAAAAGAGCAAATTTATAGGTTATGTCTTATTGAATTTTTGCCACTGATTTCAAGTCATTCTGAGTTGTATAGACCAAGATATGATCAATTTACTAAAACTGGACAGATTGCATTTTTAATGCAAAGTTAGGTCAATTTTAGGTCAAATTCAATTCTGGCAGATTTGGTGAAAAACCTAGAAATCTGGCACAAGCTCTCAAATACAAGAATGAAGGAACACAATATGTAAGCTAAGATTAAGGTGACTGCAACAAGAAGGAGAAAGAGGAGGCAGTGAGAAAGTGTAGAGAAGAGGGAAGAGACTGAGTGAGGAATTTTACCAGGAGCTAGTCTGTGCAAGAGAGCAAATCGAGAGAGAGAGAGAGAGAGAGAGTTGGGGGGGGGGGGGGGTGGGGAGAAGTTCAGTCGAGGGTAACTTAAAAAAGAAAAGGTGGGTGCTTTATGCGGTTACTTGGTTACATAAAAAAAATTTTTAAAAAAAAACCATATATATATATTTTTTTTTATTTTATTATGAAAAATAAAATAATTTAAAGTAAGTTTAGAACTTGCAAGATTTTTATGGAAAAAAATTTTTTTACAATAAAATAATTAATTTATGTAAACTTTATTAATTAAAAAATAAAATTAAAAAAAAACATTATGATTAGTGTGAAACTTTTGAATAGCATGGGAAAAAGGAGAGTCCGGTAGACTCCCTTCTTAAGGTTAAAGAATTGTTTATGGTTCAATAAAAAAAAAGGGTAATGATTGCAAAACAGCAAAAAATAAGTTATAGGATATCGGTAGATAAAAGAAAATATATAAGTAAAAATTTAAATAGTTGGTTAAACGTGATGGAGAAATGTCACGAATATTGGAAGTATTAGCCAAAATGGTCAGATGACCAATTCAGAGTAACATTGAAGTGTAGAGGATTTATTAGAAAAAATAAGGAGTACTAGCTCTTGATGTAACACCCCTATTTGTATAGCCTGGTATATTTCACTGTTCCGGTGACTGTTGTCGGTCCGGACAATTAAGGGGATTAGAACCATACTTAAGACAACTAGAGAAACCATAAACACAAATAATTAGTAATTGCCAATTAGTTAAGTATAAATAAGAAAAACAGAACATAAGAGGTTAAACGAGCTGAGAGTCACAGCGATGGGTGACCTCCTCGGGAACGACTGCGAAGTCATTTTAAACTCAAATTTCGAACCGTAAAATGTGACGCTGCGATCCTTAGGACCCTTATGAACACAGTGGAAAAGAGAAAATCACGAAAAAGAACTGTTAAGCCAGTCAAATAGTTAGGTCAGGGAGCCGAAAGAAATATGAAATTATTTGCAAACCAGGATGAACCGGCGAGGGGCAATTTGGTCAATTGACCCCGAGAGCTGACTCCTGACCTAACTGTCAAATAAAATTGGAGAAAAGAAAATTTCGGAATCGAGAATTAAATTAAAGAACTAATAGAAAAATAAATAAAAAAAAAGAAGAAAATGAAAAAGTAAAAAGGTGATGACATCATGCATGACCTCATGCATGATGCCATAAAAAAATTAATTAATTGAATTATTAAATTAGATTTTTATGGTCTTCCATAAGCCAAAATTTATAAAAGAAAATAAAAGAAAAAAAAAATTAGAAAGCTCTTTTTCTTCCCGTAGCTCTCTTTCTCCCAAAGCTCTCTCACCCTTAAAACCTCCATGAAAGCTCATCTTTGAGCTTGAAAAACCAAAAATCTCACCATAGAAAATTACTCTACCATGGTTAAAGCTTGTTTTGGCAACTAGAAGAGGTGATTGAAGAATAAAGAAAGAAGAAAGGAAGAGGTTTGAAGGGAAAGAAAATTCTGCACTAAGGTTAGTAAACTAAATTTGATTTTCTAGTTGAATTAGTTGTGTTTATAGCTTAATTAACTTAGAAATAAACTTAGAATGAAAAGAAATTAATTATTGGAGGACTAGATGGAAATTCTGGAAGCTAGGGTTTTTGATGGAAAGCATGTGTTTTGATTGAATTTATTATGTTAGGCAAGCTTATGTGAATGTGGTAATGAGATTGAAATGTTTAGATTTGGTTAAATACAAAGAAATTATGAACTAGGGTTTTGGGACTTAGGGTTTGTGAACAAAAAATGTAAGAAATGAGTAAATGACATGTTTGACCTATTGTGAAGTTAAAAATGGTCAATTGTGACCAAATGAGTTGTGTTTGAATTGTTGGAATGGAAGCTAAATTCGGAGGGTGTATGGTCATGCTGCTGGCAGCATGACCAAGTCAACTTTGAAGGACCAAAACTGAAATTTTACAAGTTCAATTGATATGGTACCAATTGGGGATGAAAATAGATATAAAATGACACAATTTTTATTTAGGAACCATGCCCAAAAAGTGACCAAAACTTAGTGAACCAATTGACCAAAGTTGGATAAGTGCAGTCTGCCACTGTACAAACTGACCAAATGAACAATATTTGTTCATTTGGTCATAACTCGAGCTAGACAGGTCAAATTGACCTGAAATTTTACCAGTCGTTAGATGACATATAGATCTAAAACTTTCATGAAGAACACAAGTCCAAATTCTGTCAGCAACCAAGCCATTTGGCCACCCCAATTTGGTGACTCAAATCTGCCAGCACCAAAATTTGCCCAGAAAATCTGGGTTGTTTTCAATCCGGCAGCCCTAGTTCAAATGGCCATAACTTAAGCTACAAAACTCCAATTGAGGTGATCCAAAAATGAGAATAAACTTAAGACAATAAGAAACATTTTCTATGAAGGAAGTTTTGCCAAATTCCAACAGTAAAATTACCAATGGAACAGTGCAACTTGGAGCACCAAAACTGAAAATTTGACAATTTGGCCAAAAGGACTTAAGCTTTGAGAAAATGACCAAAACCAACAAATTTAATGACCAAAATGTGGTATGTGGGTGAAGTTGAAGTTCCCATACCTATTAAGCCTTAAAAAGTCAACAATTTGACTTGAATAGTGTAGTGAATAGTAACCCGAAACACAAAAACTTCGGGAAGGTCGAAATTAGTCCATTAAAGCTAGGTAAAAATGAAGTGAAATTTATTTTTGGATTTATGCTAAGTTATGGTACTGAAACACTGTGAAATTGTGTGTTTCAGCTGAAAAAGACTTGGAAACTCGAAGAGAGTGAGTCAAGGCCTAAAGGCGACTCACGTCAGGTCTGTGCACAGTAATTTTTATTTGAATATATGATTCTTGAAAAATTAATTTTTTTTTGAGCTAATTACGAATTGTGTTGCCATTTATGATTGTGAATATGACTTTGAAAATTTACCAGATTTCTAATAAATTATTTGCATAAATTATTTTGAATTGATTTTATGTTCACACTTAGCATGACAGTATCACATTATTCCTCCTCCATTTATGGGGTTGAGATCGTTTATTTTCCTCCCTCTCTGGCTTGCCAGTTGAGGTTGAGATCGGATGAGCACTCATTAGCTAGCTAGCCACCTCCCTCATTGATTTCGATTAATGGGGTTGAGATTGCTTTGTCGTGGTGTACAACACGGCATTGATCGGAAATTTTGTGTCATGGCTTAAGTTGTGTATGACTTTGGCAACACTGTGTTTATGAAATTGTTTGACTAAATTGTGTTATTATGAGCTGTGATAATTTGAGAAATATTTAAATTGTGTTTCACCAATGAATAATTTATGTATTGCATTTTAAATTTTTATTGTGCACCACTAAGTATTTTTATACTCAGCGATAGCTTATTTCTTTGTCATGAGATAAGAGCAAGGAGAAAGCAGCAGGGTGAGCTGCTATCGAATTGTGGACCACATCGATCATTTTGTATGGGTATTATTTTATACCCTTGTAGATAATTTTGATGTAAATATAGAAATGTTGTATGTATCAATGAAAGTTGAGCAATTGTAAATAAATTGTAATAATATTACTTTGGATTTTCTTCTATAAATTTAATATTTGTACATGTGAATTTCATGTTTATGCCTTGTGAATGAAGTATTAAATATTTTGAGATGATGAATTTTGATTTGGATTGTGGAATTACTTTGAAGTGATTTGAACTGAGTTGATTTGAGATTTGTTGGTGGATGGGAGTTGAGAAAAATTTTTGGAAGTATTTTTCTCAGGTATTTGAAGAACTGTTTTCTCTAATTACAAATGGAACTCTGTCAAAATTTTTATAAAATTTGCGGTAAAATTAAAATGGACAAAAATTTTTACTAGAATTTAAACTTTGAATAAATAGTTTTTAATTATTACCAAAATGCTCACCACTTCCAAAATGTAAGAAAATTGTTTTAAAATCCCTTGTAGGGTACTTAATGAGTTATCGGTAGGTGAAGTTCGGTAGTTCATTAAGTATTCTACGGGATCATGTTATGCCTTACAGAGGGATAAGGTGTGACACTTGACCCGACAGTTGAGTCAAGAAAGAGAATAACATTGAATTGTGAGAAGAGATAAGGGAGTTAATTAAGGAACAAATTGAAAAGCCCATATTCGGATAAGATTGGGAAGACAAAGTAAACAAAAATTTTAAGATGTGTAATGATATTTCGAATTGTCTTATTAGGTAAGGGAGTGAATTAGTAAATAGTAAGTTAAATAAAAGTAAAGAAGATGGTGCAAAATGGCACATAAGCCTAGTTCATAAAAAAATATAAAAGATAACGGTTATAGACCTATGGCCAATTATGAGATAAGCATTTCTCATATGATCGATGAAATTTCCTTATAAGGAAACATGAATCGAAATATTAAATAGAACAACACTAAGAGAAGATTATAATTATACAAGCAAATTAAATGTTGCATTCGATTGTTAGAAGTCTTACATAGACTTAAAGGAAAGAAGATTATAAGATTATATAGAAAAGAGAAAGACTAAGTTCTCATTTCATAGGACCATACGAAGTCCTAGAAGGAGTGGAACCGTTAGCATACAGATTTGCTTACCTTTAGAATTGAAATAAATTAAAATTTAACTTATGACGAGAAGCTCAGAAGGAACTTGGCACACGAGGTGAAGCAATCAAGAAATAAATAAATATCATCGGTTAAAGTGTTATGGACCATCATTCGGACCATTAAGCCATATGGAAATGTGAGAGAGACATGAGAAAACAATACGCATGACTATTTAAGGATTAACAGTGAGTAAAATTTCGAGATAAAATTTCTTTTAAGGGGGGGAGAATTGTAACACCCATATATTAAGCAATTTATGCATTCTACTGTTCCGGTGATCGGTGTCTGTCCGGACATTCAGGATGTCTAGACATATGCTTATATCACCTAGAAAAGCCCTGAACAAAAATTAATAGTAATTACTAGAAGGTACAATATAGATAAGAAAAATAGAGCATAAAAAGTTAAATGAAATGAGGGTCACAGCGATGGGTGACCTTACTAGGAAATGACTGCGAGGTCAACTGTAATCTTAATTTTGAATAGGAAATTGTGACATCACAGTCCTAGAAAAAATTGTGAAGCTAGGGAAAATGTGAAAATCTCAGAAAAAAGTAGAGAACCGGATCAAATAATTAGGTCAGGGTTCCGGAAGAAATACTGAATTATTGGCAAACCGGATCAAACCGGCGATGGGCAAATTTGTCAATTCACCCATAGAGGTGACTCATAGCCTAACTGTCCAATAAGATCTAAGAAATAAAAATTTTGAAATATGTAATTAAATTAAAGAAGTATGGAAAAAGAAAGGAAAAAAAAAAAGAAACAAAAATAGATTTATGACATCATGTGTGTGACATAAGCAATGACCTCATAAATAAAGTTTATTTAATTAAATTTTGACTAAGTCAATTATGGGCATAAAAACAACAAAATTAAAAAGCAAATTAATCATCTTCTTCACCATTTGGCCGGCTCCACTCTCTCTCCCAAATCTCTCACTAAAAACTTCCATAGAAGCTTAAATCCAAGCTTCTTAAACCCCAAAATTACCCATAAATTCCCCAAAGTTCTTGATTAAACCTTGTTCTTACAACTTGAAAAGAAGATTGAAGAAGGAAAAGGTAGAAAATTGAAGAGGGAAAAGCTACCTAAAGAGGTTAGTAGAAAATCTTCAACTTCTCTCTTTATAATTATGATTAGGTACTTAATCTAAGTTAGAAAGTGTTGAAAATTGAAACAAATTGACAAGGTAAGGAGCCATAGAAAATTCGGTCAGCTATGAGTGGTTAGGGTTTGGTTTGCTTTGACCTAATTGAATATGAATTCTAAGGTTAGTGAAGTTATATGTATGTTTAGAGTATTGAAATTGCATGAATTGAAATAATTGCATAATTAGGGTTCATGGCACTTAGGGTTTGGGGGAAAATTTAGAGAAAATTGGTAATTGATGTAATGGAACCTAATTGAGGTTTGAAATGGTCATTTGGATTCATTTGGAATGTGTTTGAATGGTTGGAATGGGATTGAAAGGGTGAATGTGATGCTGCCTCAATTGAGCAGTTTAACCTTGGTAAGCTCAAATGGCCATAACTGAAAATTGGTTGCTCCAATTGGTGTAAGGTCAATTGGAGATGAAAATTTAGACCCAGAGCTACAACTTTGGTGAAGAAACCTTGCCCTAAAACCAAACACAAATCGGTGAAAAGTTAGATCAAATCCGGATTTAGGCACACTACCTTGCATAAAACTGACCATATGAACAGTATTTGTTCTAATGCTCATAACATGGTCTAGGAAGATCCAAATGACCTGAATTTTATAACAATGGAAAGATGAGACATATCACTACAACATTTGTGAAGAACACAAACCCAAATTCTGAACATAACCCATCCAAAAAGTGAGCTGCAATCAACACACCAAAACTGCCAGAATCAAGAAAGTGCCCAGAATTCTGGGTTTGAACTAATCCGGCCAGCTTTAGGAAAATGGTCATATCTTGGGCTACAAAACTCCAAATGGAGTTATTCAAAAAGGGAATTAAAGCTAAGACGATGAAGGAAAGTTGACCAAATTTCCACTGTAGACAGACCAGTGGAACAGTACAAACAAGTAACCCAAAACTAAAATTTTGAGATTTAACCCTAATAGGCTTTAAATTGAATTTGGCAGAATGCCAACAAAAATATGACTCAAAATGTGGTATGTGGATGTAATTAGAATTAGCATATCTAATTAGTATGAAAAGTCAATATTTTGACCAAATGGTCAAATAAATAGTAACTACAATTACACTAAGTACAAAGGACTCAATTTTATGGGATAAATTAAGTGTATAAAATTTAATTATTGAATTTATTAATTAGAAATAAATTGAATAGATATTGAAACTCTAGTTATGTGTTTTAGTGGGAAAGAAACCCTCCAAGGAAGAAGGAGGAATTGAACCAAGACAAGCCTAGATAAGAGGTTTGTGCAAAACTAACTCTTTTTGTTATTTTTCACTTTCAAAAAATTTTGTCAAAATTCTACTGTAACAATGACCAATGGAACAGTAAACTTAAGGCATGAAATTTGAAAACTTTGAATAATATAAAAAAAGCTTTGAAATGGTTTTGGCAATCAATACCAACAAATCTAGAACTCAAAATGTGGTATAATTATGTATCTATAATTTGTATACATATTTTGTATGAAAAAATTAACAAATTGAGTGGATAGTAATGTGTGAATAGTAATTCCAAAACCATAAGGAATAATAAAAGAAATTAAAGAAGCCATTATGATTGATAATATATAATATGGTTAGTGAATTGTGATTTTTGAATTTGAGTGACCCTAAAACATAGAAGAATGTTTTAAGTACAATGGTGCATGAGAACCATTGATGAAAATTGTGATCATATGAATTATCAAATGAATGTATAAATTATGGAATTTGTCATGAAATAATTAAGTCATAAAACACAATATATTAACATTTAATGGTATTATGTGTCAATGTATTGCCTAGACACGTGTGTCAGATTGGATAGATTGACATGTCAATAGGGTATTGTTTTAGCAGTACTGCGAAAGGCTTTATGCCTGTATTCATAGCTTTATACCCGCACTCATGGCTTTATGCCAGCACTCATGGCTTTTATGCCCGATTATGTGTTATCATAGCTTTTTAGCCATACTGACTGCATACATGGTTGACATTCCGCGTCCCATGGTATGACGGCCCGAGGCACCGCGGTGTCCAGTGTCAACGACCCTTTATCCAGTTTAGTCAGCCTGTCATAGGTTACCTGGGCAGTGTAAATTATTGAAATTATTTAAGCATATTAGCAAATAAAAACATTAGAAAGTATTAAATAAAATGTGAAAAAGAGTTTAGCAATAGAAACATAACAAAAATACAATTTGCAGAATCGTAGAGAGACCTCAAATACAATACTCCTAGAATAAAATGTATATTAAATATTATTACTGTACGGCTATAAACTCGGTACTTCCAAAGAGAAACGAATTAGCATATAAGATAGTTAATACTAGAAATGTCATTTTAAATCAAATTGATACTTGAATATTTAGAATGTTTGATTCTTTCTTTATTTGTATACATTATTTTTTGTTATATTATTGCACCACTAAGCAGCAATGCTTAGCTCGATGGATTATTTCCTTCACGCAGGTACTGAAGATAAAACCCAGTGGATATGAGACTGAGATCTTGGAGTCCAGATCTGCAGAAGTATTAGAAGTGTATAAGGTTTTCACCTCCTCAGCAATGCATGTACATAGGGCTCACAAAAATTATTTTATGCATTTATAATTAGTTATTATGTTGAAATATAAATTATGGAATTGTAATTAATTTTTATATTATGTAAATTGTAAATTATGTAATTAATGGAAATTTGAAAATTTTGATATATGAAATGAGCATGAATGAATATGCATAGTAATGAATAAGAATCGAAATGTATAGACATTATCAGAAATGATGAGCATGGATGATATATTTATTTAAAAATATTATTGAAAATTTCAAATAGGTGAATAGTGAATCACGTCAATATTTAATAAAATAAGGGAAACTTCGCTGGTTTCTCCGTAGAAAAATAATTGATATTAAAATATAACAAAATGAAATTATTAAAGGAATAAAGTAAAATAAGATATGGTGCTCCGACACCAAATGTAGCACGCCTTGCTCGGCTACACTGTAGTCGAGTGAGGGGTGTTAACATCTGGGACAACATTGTATAATAGAATCTTTCATATTGCTTTGTTTGAAAGTCCATAACTATACCCGCAAACTGCTGTTGATTGTAGAATAAAATATGTGAGATCATATATCTTGTGTTTTGGGTCTAGTAATCGAGTTAAGTAAAAAAAATCTTTCATTTTATAATTTACAAGAAGATAAAATGTTTCTACAATTTAAGTTACCTTAAAAATAGATCATATTAATTTTTTAGTTGAATTTTTAATATTTTAGTATTTATTTATATTACAATTTTGAAAAATAAGTGTAAAAAATGGTAAAAGAATAATTATAAAATAATAAGAGCTATGATTGAAATTGCAAAATGTTAAAAAGTAATGTTTATTATATTTATTGAAAATATTTACATTTAGACTTCTTTTTCAAATAATCGAACCAGAATCGGATTGAAGTCACTGATTCAAGCTGGCTGGTTCCAATTCAAATTCACTGGGGAGAACCATACGATCAGGTCCTCTGCACGTGTGGCCGGGTCTAGGTTGAAGTCGCCATTGAAGTGGGAACTAGAAATCCAGCGAATTCAAGGAAAACAATGGACCAAGATGAAGCTAAAAGCAACGAGAATCACTCTTCGTCTTCACGGGACTCCAATCCATGCCCCATCTACGTCCGTCATTTCCTTCGAGAATCATATCTCGATTCCTGTTTCCGTACGTTCTTGTAGTTTTCTCTCAAAAACCTTACTTTGTTCTTTTTGTTATTCCTTCTTGTTAACATAATTCCTTGTTTGGTATTTGTATGAGAGCTCTCTTGTTGTGCTTTTCGTTGCTTAAAAATTATATGAGTGGTAGTGATTAGGTGCTTAAGAATTGTTAACAATTATAGGTAACAGAGAGCAATTTGAAACCTTTATGATAGTAATTGTGCGTTATGAATCGATCCTAAATGTGGGTTTTTGAGCAATTTTGCTATAATTCTGTATAAACCTTATTTAAGTTGTGCATTTTGCATGGGACTAAAGTAGTTGCTGGCAAGCATTCTGGTGCCCCTTCTTCTGTAGAATGTCCCTTGTGCAAGGTTTGCTTTATTCCACTTATGTTTTACTTTAGCTTCACATGACAATTCAGGCCATTTGTTTTGCCATATTGCTTACAGGAATGATGTCTCTGTAAAATTTGTTATTAATGGCGGTATTTTTTGATTGTTCTGCTGACAGAAAATGTTTCAATAATTTATAGATATGATGGAAGTTTATTCCAAAGGCAGTATTTAAACG